>NC_057794.1:254164145-254417013 GCF_018294505.1 Triticum aestivum
CTCCGCAGTTAGTGAGGCACAGGCTAGCAGCAAAGCCTGCATACGCATATTGACATACTTATATTAGACTCCTGCGATATTGTTTGATCCTCCGTTCGGCTTTTCTTTGTGAACACCGAACAGAGCATCAGGGGCTACTGTCTATGCGGTAATATTTTTCCCCATATTTCAAAAACTTACCTCAAAGGCTGTTAGAAGGCTGGCACAGGCTTCAGTCAGTCCGCTCTTGGCGGACTGAACCTTCTGGACCACTGCACTCATAATAGTGTGGTGCTCTTCGTCGATGGAAGCACTGCGAAGCGCTCCCAGCAGATTGTTCGGTGCCTCTGGATGGACAGAGGTCACCGGCCCAGGCGTCTTGCCCCTTTTGGAAGGAAGCCGCCTGCCCGAGTCCGGAACCACTGGAGGTTCCGGCGCGGTGTTCGGCTGAGGCACCTCCGGGACTGTCTCCCCTCGACCCGGTGCCTCTTGAGACAATACCTCGGCATTATCCATAGGGCAAGGGGAGGTGGCGATCGGAAGTGGATCGCTATCCATATCCGACGAGCCCAGGGAGCCGTCCAACGACACGTCGATACGGGCTCGTGGCGGTCTGCATAGTCATAATTCGGCGTTAGGAGAGGCAGTGCGACAAAGGTATGCTATGAGTTACTCTGGCATCCGAATACTTACGACTTCGCCAGGGGCTTGACCCTGAGCAGCCACTCGTCTTCGCCTTCGGCGGCGGTGGTGGAGTAGTCCGGAAGGAGAGTCCTTCCCTTCTTGGACCCTTCGGCCTCCCCAGTTGGGGCGACCTTCCTTTTCTTGTCTTCCCCGACTGGAGGGGGAGCATCTTCATCTTCCTCCTCGTCTTCGGGGGAGGAGTGCGTTGCGGAGTTATCGGACGATGAGTCCGATACCACCTGGCGCCGGGAACTCTTTCGGGTTCCCTTGGCCTTCTTGATCTTCCCCGACACCTCATAAGGAGCCGGGGTCAACATCTCCATCAGGAGATCGTCTGCGGTGTCTTCGGGCAGGGGGTCCAGACAGTTGATCTGCTCCGATGCTTCCACCCAGTCCTGTCAAAGGCATGAGAGCTCAGACCCCGCATATAGTTAAGCTATGGGAAATGAATATCCTACCAGATATGTAGAACTTACCGGATTCGCAGGGCGCTTCGCGCTTAGCCCGCGGTCCTCGGTAAGAGAGGGAGGGACCTTGACGCCCTTGAACAGCACCCTCCAGACGTCTTTGTGCGTCGTGTCGAAGAGCTCGCTCAAAGTTCGGTGCTGGGCTGGGTCGAACTCCCACAAGTTGAAGTCCCGTTGTTGACACGGGAGGATCCGGCGGATGAGCATGACTTGGACTATGTTGACAAGCTTGAGTTTCTTGCTTTCCATGTTCCGGATACATTTCTGGAGTCCGTCCAGCTCTACCGATGAACCCCACGATAGGCCCTTCTCTTTCCAGGAAGTGAGCCGTGTAGGGAATCCGGATCGGAACTCGGGGGCAGCCACCCAGTTGGTGTCGCGCGGCTCGGTGATGTAGAACCACGTCGATTGCCACCCCTTTATGGTCTCCACGAAGGAGCCTTCGAGTCATATAACATTGGGCATCTTGCCCACCATGGCTCCGCCGCATTCTTCTTGTTGGCCGCCCACCACCTTTGGCTTGATATTGAAGGTCTTCAGCCACTGACCAAAATGGGGGCGGATGCGGAGAAATGCCTCACAGACGACGATGAACGCCGAAATGTTGAGGATGAAGTTCGGGGCCAGATCATGAAAGTCCAGCCCGTAGTAGAACATGAGACCACGGACGAATGGATGAAGGGGAAACCCCAGTCCGCGGAGGAAGTAGTGGAGGAAAACTACCCTCTCATGAGGTTCTGGGGTAGGGACGATCTGCCCCGCAGCGGGCAGCCGATGCGCGATATTCGCGGCTAAGTATCCGGCTCCGCGCAGCTTTTTGATGTGTTCCTCCGTAACGGAGGAAGCCATCCACTTCCCTCCCGCTCCGGACATGTTTGGAGGAGGTTGAGGAGAAAGATGCGGACTTGCGCGTTGGGGCTTGAGTGCGCAAGACGGATGAGCAAGGAGGAAGAAGGCGTGGGTAGAGAAAGGTTAAATCTTATCCCTTTATAAGGGCGGCCGAAACTGTGCGCCCCCACTAGCCTGGTAAAACTCGCTTATCCCCCAAGCGCCATAATCGATGGCGCAGTTGGGTTACCCACGCCCGTATTGACGAGAATCCTGTAATAAGGGGAACACGATCTCTGCTTTGACAAGACGTGTCAAGAAACTGCCTCGCGTTATGTGCGGGGCTAGTTAAAGAAAACGGTTCGAATAATCACCGGGCCATGATAAAACGTCACGTTGACAAAACAAGTCAGCAGATTAGATTTGTGGAAATATTATTCTTTCTACGGTGGTATGTGGAACTTATTTTGCAGGATCAGACACTATCCTTGTATTCAGATTCTTCTTGGGTGTATTCGGTGGAGGAACCCGCCTTGCAATGCCGAAGACAACACTGCGCGCCGGACTCATCGTCATTGAAGTCTGGTTCAGGGGCTACTGAGGGAGTCCGGGATTAGGGGTCTCCGGACGGCCGGACTATATCCTTTGGCCGGACTGTTGGACTATGAAGATACAAGATTGAAGACTTCGTCCCGTGTCCAGATAGGACTCTACTTGGCGTGGAAGGCAAGCTAGGCAATACGGATATGTATATCTCCTCCTTTGTAACCGACCTTGTGTAACCCTAGCCCCCTCCGGTGTCTATATATACCGGAGGGTTTTAGTCCGTAGGACGACAACAATCATACCATAGGCTAGTTTCTAGGGTTTAGCCTCTCCGATCTCGTGGTAGATCAACTCTTGTAATACCCATATCATCAAGAATAAATCAAGCAGGACGTAGGTTTTACCTCCATCAAGAGGGTCCGAACCTGGGTAAAACATCGTGTCCCCTGCCTCCTGTTAGCATCCGCCTTAGACGCACAGTTCGGGAGCCCCTACCCGAGATCCGCCGGTTTTGACACCGACAATGTCATTTGTAAAATATACTAACAAGTACGCGTAATTACTAAATATCTATACCTACTAATAAAGTACGAATTGCTTATACCCGTTTACCGTCAGCATTCTTATAGAAACCCCCCTCTATTTTTAGGTCATTAACCCGCCATCCACATTTAAGTGAGAGAACAAACTATTTTTACTATTTTACAGAGAACCCTCTCCCTTTTCTAATAAATAAATTGCACTCCACCATTAAGTGACATAAAAGGAATCGTTTTGCATTTTAGCGTAAAACCCCCTACTGTTTTTGTAATCAACCCGTAGTCCATCTAGAACAAATATTACTTTTTTAATTTTCTTTGGAAATGGGGCGTACCCCCGGCCTCTGCATCATAATGATGCATGCAGTCATCTTATTAAAGAGTCTTGAAGTGGCACAAATTCATAAAAGTATTACAACTCGCAAGCGGAGCAAAACAAAGAAAATAAAGTACATGCTCAAAATCACAACCGGTAAGGCAAAGTAAAAGATAAGCTCCCCAGACTCCTATCCTGTTATGCGACCGCTATTCGAACCGGTTGAATATAGCCCATGCTACCATCTTTCACTGGTTGCACCCAGTAACCAAAGGCTCCCTGGAATCCATATAAGTGAGTAACAAATAATACTTTTTAAAATACCCATATCTTTTAAACCCTAACTCTAATTTTAACATGTTATATATAAAATTTGATTAAAATATGTGTACAATATGAATATAATGTTATTTTACATGTTAAATATTTTAAAAATGTTATTTAGGGTGCAACCTTAATTAATAGTGCACGATCCATCTTTCTTTTGTACCGACAGCAACCCGAATTGCAATGAACAACTCATCAAAGCCAAATTGAAGACGAATGAAACCATCGATAACCGTGTATGTACGCCTCGACAAAATCTTACATGAAAAAAGCAAATTTCTCATTTTATGTCGAGAGAGACGCCTCGGCAAGACCTGTTGGGGTCTTAGTCATGGTTATTGGGTTAGGGCCATGTGGTATTTTTCTTCTCCCGCTACAATGCACCGACTCATTTACCACTAGTATAATAATAAAATCAACATTAATTGTGCCCAGTGCTATATTACAAGAATGCACATGTACATTCCAAATAAATATATCAATAACTCGGATGTACAACATGCTTTCAGAAAGGAACATATAAATATATGAACGACATGAACCGGAAAAATGCAAATTTGTTCTTATCCAACATGCAACCCTTTGTTTAAAATAAACAATAGTGGGGCTTAAACCTAGAGGCTAGAGATGGACGTGGGATTCTAAACATTTCTTGTTGCTTTTCGTGCGTGCAAATGATGGAGACATCATTGCGGAGTTATTTATAGTGGACAAAAGATGATTCCGGATAGCTATGCATGGAACACACGTACAACCTGGATGGAACTTATCCATCTCACAACCTTTACCTTGGAATCTATAAGAGACAGATAGAGACCTACGGTAGCATTTCTAAACCTAGGTGCATCTGCTTCAATACGTGTAAATTCAGAAATAAATAGCAAAAAAATTCAAATATTTTAAACTTTTGGACACCAAAGATGCCTGAACTTCGCTAGGTGCTTGCAGATTTTGGTGGCGAGATGACATCGCAGGAGCTTGGTACAGAAATAACAAAATCGGATCTTACAAATAACACATTTTAGAGCTCCGATTTTGTTTTTCCTCGATGGGGTTCCTGCCGAAGTCATCTAGGCACAAATTTGAAGTACCTAGATAATTCGAGCATTTTTTTTGCGGTTGAAGATAATTCGAGCATTTTGTTCTGAAGAAATTTCGTTTTCGTTCAATTACTGTTCACCCAGGAGTAGATGAGCTAAATCTCAGCTATGAATTAACGCTTACAATTAGGAATATAAGAAAGTAGCAATATTGAAGTGACATATACATAGAATGAGAGCAAAAGTATAGTTCGTGGCTACTAGATCGTAAGTAAACCTTTTTCAAGATCACGTCATATTTTAAAGTACTTCCATAATCGCTCTTTGATTTAGTAATTATTACTCCTTTTATTTTTTTCACTGTCAAGAAATATAAATTGCAACTGGAACCAATATCCTCTGCTCTGTCTTCATATCGTACCTAAATATAGATCTCCAAAAAATAAGTGACCTAGTAAATGGAACTCATTTTCTTGACCAAAAAAAAAATGGAACTGATTCACTTGCTAGGTAAAGCTAAAATTCCACTAGACCGTGCATTCAGATGTGCAACTAGATCAGCAGGCGAGCACCACGAAGTTTCGCAAAAGCATTACATGGTAACTTTTTCTAAAAGGAAACCTTGGGGTAAAGTGGATGCGACAAACCTGAAACTTCAGCTTTGCAAGTGTCAGCAATCTCGTCTGCTGAAGTGTCAGCAAGCTCGTCTGCTTCACACCCGTACATGCATGATCCGAATGCTTGCACACGTGTATGTGAGTGTGTGACATTCAGCTCATACAAATCCATAACATTGTCTATAGCTTCATCGCCAAGGATTTGTATGAGCTGGTGTCACCACTGATGGTGTGTGATATCACCACTGGATTTGGGCCTTGACAACGTTTCATTATGCGCTGGGAATCATCCAGAGACCAGAGTGTACATCTAAAAGCTTGTGGATCGTGACAGAGTGCTGCCATGTATGGATAACGCAGAGACTCTTCAGAGTGTTTAAACAGACAATTAGTCAAGTTCTCTAAAAGATGGATCAATAATGGACATGTAAAAAGGAAAGGATCATATCTATAGAACAACTGGTTGGGGGAGTAAATGTACAAACCCAGCACTTGAGCTTAAATCCTCACGGAGACGATTTTAGGTTTCTATTTATTCTTGAGGACCAGCCTTTCCTGGTATGGTTTATCTAGAGGACCAGAGCGGGGAAGCTCTCTCCTCCCCTCCTTCCACCGCCGCAGGGCTAAGCCCAGGGGCCGATGGCGGTGGTGGGGTATCTCCATCCTGACTTGCGATGAAGGGGTGGGGCGGGACCTCCTCCGGCGAGGAGGCGCGGCCGCGATCTGGATCATGGCGGCGTGGCGGCTTGCTCCAGGCGGCAGCGTGGCCGTCTGGTGGCAGGCCGGTGGCGGTGGCGTGGAGGACTTGGCTGGGCAGATCGGGCCGGGTGCATGCGGCGGTGGCCTCCGGTCATGGCCTGGCCGGGGTGGTCTCCTCGCTGCATGTTGCGGATGCCGAGGCGATGGCAGCCGGTGAGGCCCAAGTCGTCCTCGGCTGCACAGCGCAGAACTGCTCCGGTGGTCTGGCGGCTTCGTTCCCAGTTCCCTTGCGGTACAGGGACGGTGAAGAGCATGCTTGGGATTCATCCTAACGGCTCTTCCGGCATGGCGCGGTGGAGTGGCAGCCCTCCCTCCATGCTAAAGTGGTGGCGCCCTTCGACCGTCAGAATATACTGCGGTGGCAGTGCGACTGTGGATAATCATCAGATTTGGACGGCCAGATCCGGGGCTTTGAAGGTGGTCTTGCAGATGCACAGTTGTCTGTTGGAGTCTCGTGCGGCAGATCTGAGTGAAGATCTTGTCTTCAGCAGCTGGCCGAAGCCGATGACGGCGACGCCATGGCGCCATTTCCTTATTGAAGGCATCATCGAGGTGAAGCTCCCAACTCCTCCCGCTACCTCCGGGGGAAACCCAAGAGCAGTCAATCGGATGACGGCGGCGCCCTTGTGTAGTTCCCTCCTTGGGGGCATCATTCTTGAAGGTGTGCATTGGCTTGAGGGACCAGTGGACGGTTCCAGCGGTGGAGCGGCGTTCCATGTGACGCATTGACGACGTGGTCTTAGCGGCGTGACGCTGCAAGGTCTTGGCGACGAATGTGTGATGATGGACGCGCGTAGGGAGGAGGCGTTGACTGGCGCCATGGGGGCGTCAACGGCAAACCTGGCAAGGTCGATGCATCAGTACCTGCTCTGAAGATGGATCGGTGGATGACGGCAGCGGCGACCTCTGAGAGTGTGTGGGACCAGTGTGTGCCCCAGACCCGGTATGAGGCTTGGTTGGGACCTCCGGTTTTAGATGTTAGGCTTTGGTGCAAGGTCTGTTTAGTATTTGGCTTGGACAATCGGCACCCTGCATCAAATGGATAGAAGTAGCGACGGATGATGGCTTCAAACATACTGATGTATTACTTTGTAAGGTCTTTGTGAATAATTAATAAAATGACTGCATGCATCGCTCAGATGCAGAGGCCGGGGTCATCCTCCTTTTAAAAAAAAATTTATAGAACAACAACTTCTACTTAAAAAGGGGTGAACTTTATCTTTCTAAGAGCAGCCCGGTTCATGTAACTTCTACTTGCGCAGAGGGGTGAACTATATCTTCCTACCAAAGTAAAAAAATCATGCAAGTCTCAGTGATGCAAAATCTGTGGTAAAAAGGCATATTTGTTTAACCAAGGCATCCTCCATATGTTTGTATTTCAGGTTCTTCTCTCCAGATGCGGAGTGCTGGCAAGGTGGTTCATCTCTGCATGCGAAGCACAGCTTTGTTAGATTCGAACAAACAAATACCTGTTCCCGCAGGAAATGTGGCTAAAGGGAGAGAGAGGCTGCCACGAAATGTGGAAAGGAGGAGAGCATCCTAGTCTCAAGGGCACATCTATTATATCAAATAAAAATTAAAAGTGGAGTTTTGAGGCCGCTGCTTTTGCTTCTCTTTGTGCCCTTCACTTTGATCCAAGAGTCAAGAGCCAAAAGTTCTGCCAAACAAATGCTCATTTTGGCACTTCTGACTGTTCACTTGTTTGCCTTCTCGCCTTTTGTGCCATTATAGTTGCCTGAATAGTCGACAGAAATGAAAAAACAAACAGAAAACTTTGTTTTTGCCACGTAGCCAAACCGGAGTCTTCGTTGTGAGGCAAACAAGCTGGGTGAGTGGACAGTAGAGAAAGGAAGAAACTCCCCAAGGTGCAACATGAGAAATATCCAGGTCAGTGGAAAAACAAACTTCCCAAGAAATACGGTGTTATATGTTGATCATCTAAGGGCCCGCTTGGATTGTCGTTTTCAGGGCAAATACACCGGTAAAATATACCTCCGTATGGAAAATTCAGACCGGCTACGCATGGCTGCTTGGTTGATCGTTTTTGGTCCGTAATATTTACACAGGTTCGTTCGATTACACCTGTAATTAACCGGTATTTGGTACAGACCTCGGCCCGTCGTTTCTCCCAGCATCTTCGTAATCCTCTCCTCTTTTGAGCCTAGGCGAGGTCGACGGCTTCGCCGCGACGCCGCCGCAACCACCACGGACCGGCAGGCTCTGGCGCCAGCGTCCATGATGGAGTGCCGGCGGCGATGATTGATTCTGGCGCCGGCGAGGCGCCGGCGACGTTGACCGCGACGGCGGCTAGGTGATGACGGGGTTGTTCATGCGCGTCGCTATAGGATCCGCACCACGCGTCAGATCTCCTTGTTGATGCCGATGACCTAGTCCAGCTCGCCCGCCACCGCGCGACTTCTCCGCCGGCTGCGCACGGCCGACGGCCTTGACCAGAGAGGTGGAGATCGGGATGGTGTCGGGCAGCAGGAACTGCAAGGGCAGCCTCTTGAGCGGGGGGAGGGGGTGGACGGGAGCGGCGGCGACGGCGGCAGCTTCCTGATCCATTCATCCCCCACGACAGCCAATGAGGAAGAAGACGCGTGATTATGGACGTGGGAACCGTGAAGGGGAAGGACAGAATTTACAAGCGGAAATTGTATCCGGCTGTAAATTACTGGAGACCAGTATTATGCGGTTGTAACTTGTTCCGACTGTAAGATTTTTTCGGGGCTTCCAAGCGGGGCCTAAGGTATATTTGCATTTGTACATTTTGACTATGCAGCTGACCTCATTATATTTTTTTGACGATGTAGTGTACACATCTGTATTTGTAAGTGGCGGCATAAACGAAAGGGAGCAGATCCACATTCTATCCGAAGTTATCGTCAAAGAAAGTTACTCCCTCCATCCCATAATATAAATCGTTTTTCAAGTTATATTAAGCTAGTCTCATCTAGATAGATTTAGAAAATTGTTTAAGAGTTTCAATAGTGAAGCGTACCTTTCGTGGCAGAGTCAGCAATGAATCTTCTGCAGAAAACAGAGTTCCATCCACCTTTCTCATGCATGCACTTGCCTTGGTCTGCGACAAAAGTTGCAGGAACGCAACTTTCTCAAAAACGTCTTCACAAAGAGTAAATAAGTGAGAACTAGGATGACCACAACTTAGAAAAGGAACTGACCATCATGCCATGTTTCACTCCATTAGACTATTTCATGCATTCCCAGATAGTATCAGTTTAGGTTTAATGATACATAGAGATGGCTGAATTCGATATATGAGAGAGTAATATCGTTAGGAAATATATCTTTATTGAGCATCTGTTTTCAACCCACTTCAAGGCATACAATGATTACACAACACACGCATTCAACACACTTCCAAGAGGCTCGTTGGCCCGCCTGCAGAATGTTCGATCAAGAGTACGCCGCTTATGCAGATCTTCTGGTAAGCTGATCCTTTGAAGTGCTCTCAAATATCTTGTCTGCATTGCCCACCTCAAAACCATCGCGCCTGTGGTGTTCCTTGACCTTCAGAAAGTAAGAAAGCAGTATAATTTCACTAGCAGATTAGGGGGCAACTAAATACTGGCCGAGTAATACTACAGCGTATATATCCTATGCAGGAGAGTGTACTAAGTACTACCATTATACCATTAATAAATACTCTGATGATAGTATTAAGTAACCTACAACCCTCATTAAAAAGGGAGATGGGACATTATTACTAAGTCGGCACAGGGGAACATAAACATTACAGATGCAAAGTCGCAGTGATGCTCATCTTGACGCTTGGAAGTACATTTTCCAAGTATGGATTATGAAGGAAAGAAAACAGACGAGTACGGAATAATCGATACATTCGTGACAAATTGTGCAAACCTCTTCATCTTGCAAATCTCTGAACTGTGGAAGTGGCAGCCGTTCAGCAAATTCAATATAGGAACGTGGAATAGATTCAGTGATTCCATCCGCAAAAGTAAATAATGATGAATCAGCTACAGTTGAGCTTTGCTGGAGGAGACCGTCAGGACTCACTGTTGAATTATACAGGGAAAGAACATGTAAATCAGTTTCTATTCAAACCGTGGTACAATAATTAAGTTACATGTATCCTTCAGCTAATAGCTATTCTAAGAGGTCGCACATAATAGATAGATAGAAAGTATGTCAAATAAATGCAAAGAAACAAGTGATCTTATGTCCATGAAAAGCTATGAGATCTAGCTAACAGTTCATCCATACATATAACCACAAAAGAAAGACCTAACAGGAAACCAAAAGTACACTCTTCCTAATGCCAATGCTACTAGAAACTGTGGTTAGCTGTAATGCCCTGGAATAAAATGTGATTCAGATTTTCAATACAAGTAGCTAAGGTATGAAATAGGAAGCAATTCGTCAAAATTCAACAAATACGTAGCCATGGACCTCTACCCACTAACTACTGAATAAAATCTGGTTGGTTCAGAAATCAGCAACAGACCTTTCAAAATTCCTCCTTCTGTATTTAACTTGAACCCGTTGTCCTCCACAAATTTGTTGAATTTACTAATACTTCTAATATCTGACTCTAAGCGATGAGTGGAGACTGTGGCATGGTTCAGTGCATAGCCATTAACAAGAGTCCATCCAGCATATTCACTTTCCCTGGTGTCCAAATGGAAAGCATGGAGAGTCAACATGGCTAATGGAACAAAGAAATAAATGTATGAAAAACAGAATCAGGAAACTACTAAGCAAATGAAAAAAAAAAAGGCAACTCCATTTCTTATGGAAATTGCACAGAATCAGCCATAATACGCAAACAGTTTTGTGGTGACCAACATAAGATTTAGCTCCTGGCCTATTGAAGCAGTCAAGAGTATTTACATGAGTACCTAGATAAAACCTGGAAATCAGAATAAGTGGGCTTCTCCCATGTCAGTTCTCCAAATGTACTTGCAAGAACAGCATATTTATTTCCATTAGCTGATGTTTTGATGTATTTCCGTATAATTTCCTGCAGAGAAAAAGTAACAGATAAAATAAAATACAGTTGTATATATATGAGTAAAAGATGGGAATAAAGCAGCTCTAGTGGCAGCCATATCAGAGCTCAGTAGCCAAATTCCCTGACAGCCAAGGTTAACGTCAGATCTTTCAAACTAAATATCTTAACACTAGTGCCAGTGCATGGAACATTAGAACCTACTCATCTCTGAGTATTTACTCTGACAGAACTACAGAAATAACCTAAGAAGAAATGGTTTTCAGAAAGCATTTTTTCTACGGTGATATGTTTCAGTAGTCTTCTTCAGCCATACAAAAGTGTTATGAGCTATGTCTGAAATTCCTTTAGCCCTACAAGCATATTATGAACGAACAGTTGTCCATACTACTACTAATATCTTAGACAAACAAACTGAAGGAATTAAGTAATCGTCGAGTATCACCTGGCTCGGAGCACTCAGCTCATCTACAAGAAGTTCAGAAATGAATATCCTTGGCAAAGGTCCATATATACCAGCTCTGGCGTATCCATCATTGTTGGGAGGGGAGAACCATAGTGCTCTTAGTTTTTTCGCTGGGAACCGTAGTTCTTCACGAGACTCGTAACCAAAATCAGTAAAAAATTCAGCAAGTGAGTTTATACCATAACCATCAACCTGCAGTTATAACAGACGGGAAATTCTCATAACAATAATCAACATCACACCAATTGTGCATTATGTAACACGGAGCATGTAGAAAGCCAACTAAATTTTAAGCTAGTACTCACCCCAAATGTTCTGAAAGCAAAGTGATCAAAACAAATGTGGTCCCCATCGTAAGAATGGACAAGGTCCAGAATCTTTTCGGCAGTTGGATTCCTGCTCAAATAAACTTTTTGCATGTTTGAGAGAACTGACCGGAAAAATAGATCAGAACCCTGAAGTAGAAGAAAGTCAAGACTATTAGTTTGTTTCCCAGGAAATTTGAGAAGTAATCAATCCACAAAAGATGAAACAACAAGTATAAATCAAGTAACATATAGCCAAAACTATTAGAAAGTATGAAAAACGAAGTGATTGAAAGTTTTCTCCATAGCCGATATATGGTATGGGAAAAATATTTTTAAAATAATTAAATATCAATATTTCTATTGTTTGATCACCCTGACGCATATGAAGAACAAAACATTCTTTCGAAGAGGTTTGAATCAACAGAAAACTGATTTTCTTTCAGTGTTGTGCAAAGGGTTCTTCAGAGAGAAACAAAATCATATGGATTTCAATCCTCCAAAGTTCATGTGAAAGTCGTTGGAATCAAAGAGGCCCTCATGGAAACGTCTCTTCTTACTTCAAAACTTCCATAAACTAATCCTCATTTTCAAGTTAAAAATCAAAGAAGGAACAACTGTTTCAAGGCTGATCCAGAATTATGAACCCAATAAAAAAATTACATGTGGGGTCCATCCTTGGTGATTATTAAACCCATGGTGTGCCAAAATTTACTTCTACCTTTTGTACAAAGAATTTATAAGTTCTGTCAGCTCCCGTGGGAAGTTTGTGCTATACAGTTCCATCTGCTATCAATTGGATTCATTTGCTGGAATCTGCCCAACGGTCGCTACAGTTCACAGGTTTATTTGGCCCCGTTGGAAGTCTGCCAAAGTCCTGGATAGCAGAGAAACGGAGACACAAAAATTTGAAGTCACACGCGATGCACGCTCCACATCTCAGGAGGCCTAGCCTATCATGGATCGTCAGCTGGAAAAAAGCGCTTCCAAGTTCCAAATAACTCCGAGGACCGAGGGTATTTCTTTTAGTCCACTTGGTTGAAGGTCCCTGTTTAAGGTATAGTTTGTTTCCCTACTTACGACAACGATTTCAGCAGTCGCTGTGCAGTGCAGTAGTAACACAGTTATAGAGCGCTTTGGGTGTCTCCAGGCTTGGATCAGGGCCTCCCCTCCGACGATAACAAGGTACTATCAACATCAACAGGAGTTACAGGACAGGAGCAGAGCAGGACATGCCCATGAAAGGACCATCCCTGACGTTGGCGTAAAACTAAGTTCCACTTTGGGGCGCGTACGTACCTTGGGAAGCGGATCGGAGGCGGGAATGGGTGAGGGCGCGGCGCCGGCGGCCATGGCGACGCTGCGGCGGTGGTGGCGGAGACCGGACGGGGCGAGCGGCACGGCGACCACGGGGGAGCGGCGAGTGCGCAGGAGCGCAACGGCCGCGGGGAATCTCGCGGCGGCGAGGGTCGCGCCGGCCATGAGAGGGTGGGGAGCGAGGCGGAACGGAACGGAACGAAAGTGGACTGGGGCGGGGGTTCACTGCACTGGTACGACAAGTAATAGGCAGCGATCAGCGGAGAGAGAGGTCGACAAGTCTGCGCCGGAAGCGAGGAAGGACAGATGCTGCCGGCAGCTGGCAACTGACGTGGCGAGCAGCAGGAGTTGCGGGTGGGTTTCTCCAAGCCTGTCACGAGGCCTATCCTCCGGTTGGGCGAGGGCCCGCTCGGCTCGTCCGAGGTTTCAAGTGGCCCACTTGAGGTTTTTTTTTGGCCCAGGTCATATTTTAAATGCGGATTTCATGAGAATTTGGGCTGGGCCAAGGCCATCAGGAAAGCGCGTTGAAGAAACCGCCCTAAAATGAATGGCCAACCTCTCACTCTCCTCTCTATCTCTACTACTATTAAATAAGAGAACATATTCAACGCTAAACGCACCCAGCCTAATCTACACATAACATTCCTGATTAATTGGAGCCTCACGATCAAATCGCTTAATTAGATCTAGCCGTCACGATTACACCAACCCACATACGAAGTGCGTTTAGCAGTTTTCCAGGGCGGACGAAAACTCTGCCAACGCCCACGCCCGCACAAAGGAAACATCCCACATCCAATTTACACGGAGAGTCATATACGGAAACAAATGTGCTAACTTATCGGAAATATATCCAAGGAATCAATCCGCCGTCCAGCTTACGTGCGTCGTCGCTGCCCTGCGCAGCCGCCGAGGCACCCGACGACCGCCGCGACGACGAGCTCGCCGAGTCACCCGACGACGGCCACAATGACGAGCTCTTCCCCAACACAGGTGCAGCCGCCCAGGCGCCATCCCACAGCGACGACGACGAGCTCTTCGCCAGCACGGGTGCATGCTCTTCTCTGATCTAAAGTTGGTAAGGCTTTTACACGCAGCTGTCGCCAAGACTTCATTAGGCTAAAAGACGCCTCTACTCCGCTCCGTAGATGCATGCTCATTTGTCAACCTGTTCATGTGATCCATCAATTGCTTTCATTGAATTTATGAAAAACAAGAGCAATTCTAGAAGGAAAATGTAGGAACCGGTGACTTATGGCAATGACCATATGCTAACATGATCATTGATGAGCATTGGACTGACTTCACCTAAATGCCTCATGAAGCTGCATATGGATCATTCAATGCTCAGTTCCAATTCATGTGAACACAAATAAAGTCTGTCTGAGATATACAGTATTACAACCTACTACATCCTGATGCATTCTTGCCGGTATATTAGTGCAAAATGAATTCAATTGGTTGCAGAGGCACCATAAGAAAGATTTTTGATGGCAAACAGTGGGATGGAGTAGAACATAAAAGTACACTCTGTCAGCGTTGTGCTAATAGTATTCCTTCCGTTACAATTGTGTGATAACATTCTTGACATTCACAGGGTTCAAGGACTTCGTATAGCCCCGACCAATCCCAACGGGATGCTCACCCGGTTCCAGGATATAAGCAACATTCAATCCTTGGGTGATGAGCATTACACAAGCACACAATTTTAGTTTTTGTAGCTCAACTGATGAATTGTGCCATTGATTGCATACCCTAAAGAAGTAAAAAAGGCAAGAGGGATAGAGAGTGGTATGCACAAAATAAGGATGAGATTAATAAGAGACGCCGTGAGGTTTACAAACAGAAGAAAATTGCCTGGGGCACAAACACAGCTGGTTGTATCACACGGTAATGAAGATGAACTTCATCCTACATGGCCCAGTTATAATGATGTATACTGATCTATTCTTCATCTACTCAGGCCATAATGAGATTAAGAATCAGATGGAAAGGGAGCGGTATGCACAAAATAGAGAGGAGATATTAAAGAGATAATGACAAGCCCATGAGCAAAATAAGCATATTGAGCAGATGGTCCTTGGGGATATGAGGGATCTGCTGCAATCCATGTGAAAGGATATTAAACTCTATGGATTTCCAGATCTGGTTGACGCAGATGGTTCTTCTGACGTTGATGCTAGAGAGGTAACAGAGGAGAGACAGGTCAAAGTGGACCAAGAACATCTAGATCTATTCAGTTGTTTGAACAATGAGCAACTAGCTTGTTTCAATGACATAATGGATCATGTGACAAACCCAAAAATCCAGATATTCTTTGTTGACGGTCCAGGAGGCACTGGGAAGACGTACCTGTACAAGGCATTGTCTGCAAAGGTCCGTTCGATGGGCCTAATAGCGATCGCAACTGCTACATCCGGTATAGCGTCTGACATTGTGATTGCTTATACCGATGATGAAGAACCTATTAACAAGCTTATCGAAGATGTCTTCCCATCCCTGCACACCAATGCTAGGTCGAGAGAGTACATGAGCAGCACACGTGCAATTCTCTCGACCAAAAACGAGCATGTGGATGACCTGAATGACAAGATGATCTCCAAGTTTCCAGGCGAAGAAAAGGTGTACCATAGCTTTGGCTATATCGAGGATGACTTCCAGAATAATTACACGATTGACTTCCTGAACTCGATCACACCAAATGGGTTGCCCCCGCATGTCTTGAGAGTAAAAATCAACTGCCCGGCCATTTTGCTACGGAACCTCGACCCTCATAATGGGCTATGTAATGGAACACGGCTTATGATCAGGGCCTTCCAGGATAATGCAATTGATGCATAGATTGTTGGTGGCCAGCATGCTGGAAAGAGGGTGTTCATACCTAGGATCCCTATGTTCATCCCTTATATTTCTTGAGAAAAAAGGTATAAACTTTCTTTGTACAAAATGGTAAAGGAAAGAAGACACAAAATTGAAGAAACGTTCCAACAAGCTGAACTCGATATTTCTGTATAAAGAGCAGTCTCGAGACAGATGGGTATACCTCTTTCGATTCAAACTTGTTTCTCCCATCCCCTTTCGGCACCTCCTTCTCCCTCAGGGTATCTGAACCATTAAGGGTCGCATCATCAACACAGGCACCAACAGAGAGGATGAAAAGGAAAATCATAGGCTTGGAAGAAAGCTTAGTCTTTTTTTACCGAACGATTAACAGCCTCGTGCGAGTTGGCGAGCAGGGACCTACAGTGTCCCGAGCACCGGCACAACACGCGGAGGTCTTCGTGGTCATCCTAATCAAGATGGAAATCAAGACGGGGGCGGAGTGCAGAGCATCCGGATCAAGGGGAGAACAAGAGTTGGAATTGGACCTTGATGGTGTCCCGAGCAGGAGGGAGGGAAGTTCGTGGCACGGCGGGTGCATCAGTACGAGGGAAGGGCCCGGCGTCACCGGCGAGCATCCCGAGCTTGAGCACCCCGACATCGCCAGGAGGAGGCAGGCCCCGGCGTCACCGGATAGGAAGAAGGGGCGGGGCAAAGGAGGGGCCTGCGCGGCCACGGCGAGTGCGTCAGCACGAGGGAGGGCCCCGGCATCGCCGGCGAGCTTGCCAAGCTCGAGCACCCAGGCGTCGCCAGGAGGAGGCAGGTCCCGGCGTCACCGAATAAGAAGAAGGGGCGGGGCAGAGGAGGGGCCTGCGCGGCTGCCGGCGGTGCTGGCGAAGGGGAGGGGCGGGGCAGAGCAGGGGGATGCGCGTCCGCCGGCGTTGCTGACGAAGGAGGGAGGGGGGGCTACCACCAGATAGCTCCGGCCATGGATGGAGATCGCGTTGTGGATGAGGGAGCCAGGGAAGAATGGGGAAGAGAGAAGTGTGAGGGGCGGTGGAAGGTTGACTGATTCTTTTTTTCACTTGTAAGTGCATCTAGTGCCACCCCTAGTTGGTTTTGGAGTATTGACGACAAACCTAGTTGAGCGACTAATGTGTTTGTGAGAATTGCAGGATAACACAGGTAGAAGTCCCTCATTGATTCGGTTTTCCTACCAGAGATGACCCCTAAAAATGTATGAAGACATTGAAGTCAGAGGTGGTATGTGAAGACATTCACATTGAAGACTATGATAAGAGAAGACATCGCGTGAAGACTATGGAGTGCGAAGACTTAGCAGTTTCGTCGTTCTGTGTTTTTCTTTGTTGAGTCATAGGAACCACTGTATTGTTAAGTGGGGTCCAAGAGAACCAGTCAGAATGACTGAAGTGATGCTTAACCAAAATCCTATGTCTTCGAGTGAAGACTATGAGAGCAAATCTTGTCCAGAGTTGGATAAGTCAGCTTTGCTTGTAGCCCAAGTAAAGTTGCCGTGTGTGTTTGAAATCTGACCGTTGGAACACGTGTCAGTTCCTTAGTGATCCAGGGTCATTTAGGACAAATTAGGTCGGGTTGCCTAGTGGCTATAAATAGCCCACCCCCTACAACCATAAACAGTTGGCTGCTCAGAGTTAGAGTACGGCTTTTGTCGTTTGAGAGTAACCCACCTCGAAGCCTTTGAGAGAGAATTCCTTGCGAGGATAAAGCCCTAAACACCCAGAGCCAAAGAGTGTTAGGCATCACTTAAGTCTTCCTGTCTGTGTGATCTGAAGACTTATTACACTTGAGGACTGTGAATCCTCCAGCCGGTTAGGCGTCGCGTTCTGAGCATCCAATAGTCATTGTGGATCGCCGATGAACGAAGTCTGTGAAGGTTTGGAAGTCTACCTTGAAGACTTACCAGAGTGATTAGGCGAGGTCTGTGTGACCTTAGCTCGAGGGGAATACGGTAAGGACTGAGTGTCCTGAGCTGCGTATTCAGGACTGGGTGTCCGGGACTGTGTGTCCTCAGGTTTAAATACCTAGCCGCCCTAACCAGACGTACAACTGTCACAACAGTTGGAACTGGTCTACCAAATCTTTGTCTTCACCAAGCTCACTGGTTCTATCCTTCCCATCTCTTTATTTACAGTTGGTCCTTGTGAAGTCATTGTATGATTGCTTTATCTTTTGTCTTCACTGAGTGACTGCTTGTTCTGATTGGCTTCACAATATCTTCCTACCTGATCTTTACTGCCTAGTTGCTATTAGTCATTGTGCTTTCACTCCATTGAATACTTGACTATGGTTTGCCTAGTGTAGTCTACCTTCCGTTGCATGGTAATAGGTTTATTTCTATCGTTTGTCTTTGAAACTTCCATGTTTTGAAGACTTTCATAAAAATCGCCTATTCACCCCCCTCTAGTCGATCACTAGCACTTTCAATTGGTATTAGAGCAAGGTACTCCCTTGTTCTGTGTGGTTCGGTTTAACCACCTGGAGTTTTAGCTATGTCGACTGCAGGGATAATTAAAGTCTCCGCTGCATGCCCCATCTTCGATGGAACTGAATATCCCTACTAGAAGAATAAGATGCGCATGCATTTTGAAGTCATTGATGTCGACCTATGGTATGTTGTTAAGAATGGCGTTCCCAAGGCTGGTGAAGGTGTCACCGCTGTTGATGTCAAGAAGTTCGTTCAACTGGACTCCACTGCCAAGAACATCATCTGTGTCATCTGACCAAAGGACAGTATGGCCGCGTGAGTGCTTTGGAAACATCTAAGCTAGTCTGAGACTGGCTCTCCAAGGTCAATGAAGGCGTCTCAACCCAGAGAGATCAGAGAATCAGTATCTTTCGCAACCTCTTCAACCGCTTCAAGAGAAATGATAATGAGAATGTCCAGCTCACGTTTGATCGACTCGCTGACATCACAAATGAGATTCAAGCTCTCGGCGCCACTGAGATCACCAAGCATGAAGTCGTCAAGACACTCCTGAGATCACTTGACAGCTCCTTTGACACCCTAGCCCTGATGATTCAAGAACGTCCTGACTTCAAGACACTCGATCCGTCTGACATACTTGAGAGGCTCAACACACACGAGTTTCAGCTTTCTGAGAAAAGAGACATCTACGGTCCCAACTATGGGCGAACTCGTGCCTTGAAGGCAAAAGTTGTCTCCTCATCTGAAGAAGAATCTGACAGCAGTTCTGATGATCCTGAAGACATTGGAAAGGAGCTTGCTATGCTTGTGAAGAAGTTCCAAAAATTCACCAAGAAGAAAGGCTTCAGAAAGTCTTCACGATCAAGCTCAAGGAATGATGAAGCTTCAGCTCATGACTACAAGAAGAAAACATGCCACAAGTGCAAGAAACCTGGCCACTACATCTCTGAGTGTCCGCAGTGGGACAATGAGAACAAGAAGAACAAGAGCAAGGAGTATGACTCTGACGACAAGAAGAAGAAATACTCAAAGTCTTCCTCCAAGTCTTCCTCAAAGTCTTCATCACACAAGAAGAGATCATCTGGCAAGGCACGTGCTTTGTTGGCAAGGAAATGGATTCAGAGGAGGAGTCCGCTTCTAAGGAGGCTGAGGTGGAGTCTGAGGAGGAGTCCGATTCTGGCGTTGCGAGTCTGGCTACAGCATACGTTGCCAAGTCCATCTTCAACACTAAAGACAATGACTTCATCACCGACACCGATGCAAATGACAAGGACTACTCCGCTCCTACCTACTGCTTCATGGCACGCGGCGCCAAGGTAAACACACGCACTACTCACTATCAAACATCTAGTGAAGATGACTCTGATTGTGGTTCCAAACCCAGCTACAAAACACTTGCTAAAATTGCAACTGAATAACAGAAAGCTATGGAACATATTCAAAAACTGTTAGACAAAAGCGATGATCTGTTAGACGCTGAAATGACTCGATCTGAGTCCTTAATTGAAGACATAAAAAATCTTCACGTTAAGTATGAGGAACTTGAAAGTCGTCATGAAACTCTCTCAACAACTCATGAAAAGCTTTCCTATGATTATCTTCAAAGGAAGCAAGATCTTGAGAAATTAAGAGCGGCTCATGAAGATCTTCAAAAGGAAAACGAGTCACTTCGCGCCGAACAGATCAGTTCAGCTCAGGAAGGATTTGAACCACCATGTCTTAAATGCATCGAGCGTGACAATGCTACTTCTGTTGCTGGGTGTTCTACTGCTGCTACTATTGCAATATCTTCAACTGTTGATGTGGTAACTAACCCCTTTGCTGAGGATACCACTGCTATTGCTGATGAGAATGCTAGGTTGAATACATTGCTTGAAACAGGGATGTACAAAAGTCTCAAAGGGCATCAGACACTATGTGATGTCCTCAAAAGGCAGATTCTGAACCGAAACCCTAGGAAAGAGGGTGTTGGGTTTGAAAGGAAAATGAATGTTGATGCCTCTTACTGGAAACCTGAGCAGTACCCCAAAACCACATGGGTTGCTGCAAAGGAACCTTCAGCAGATCCATCCACCCTATCTGGCTTCACTTGTGCTAATCCCATTGTTATTGATGAATCCTTTGATGCAAACTATAAACTGTTTAAGAATCAGAATGGTGAAGTGTTTGCCAGGTATATTGGTAGTAACTGCAGGAATGGGCCGCCTATGAAGAAAGTCTGGGTGCCGAAAAGGTGTTTGGAGAATCTTCCTATGAATGTCGTCATGACACCACAAGTGAAGAAGACAAACCCCAGACCACAGGCTTCATATGGTCCAAAGGCTTCATACAGACAGAGGACTCACCTGAGTCGCACTAACGCAAATATTTTGCAGGGAAACCTTACTCAGGCCTATGAATATGAGCGTGTTTCATCAAACCGCCATGTTCATAAGACCAAAAACTATTATGCTTATCCTTATGAGTACTATTGTCCACCTGCAAGACTTTTTGCTAGGGCTCCAAAGCCAAAGCTCTCAGATGCTGCACTTAGACTCATTGCTTCGAAGCCACCCTTGAAGATGTGGGTGGCTAAGAAAGCTTGTAAGTGCATCTAGTGCCACCCCTAGTTCGTTTTGGAGTATTGACGACAAACCTAGTTGAGGGACTAATGTGTTGTGAGAATTGCAGGATAACACAGGTAGAAGTCCCTCATTGATTCAGTTTTCCTACCAGAGATGACCCCTAAAAATGTATGAAGACATTAATGTCAAAGGTGGTATATGAAGATATTCACATTGAAGACTATGACAAGAGAAGACATCGCATGAAGCCTATGGAGCTCGAAGATTTAGATCTTTCGTAGTTCTTTTTCTTCTTCTTTGTTGAGTCATAGGAACCACCGTACTATTAAGTGGGGTCCAAGAGAACCATTCAGAATGACTGAAGTGATGCTTAACCAAAACCTATGTCTTCGAGTGAAGACTATGAGAGCGAATCTTGTCCAGAGTCGGACAAGTCAGCTTTGCTTGTAGCCCAAGTAAAGTTGCCGTGTGAGTTTGAAATCTGACCGTTAGAACACGTGTCAGTTCCTTAGTGACCCAGGGTCATTTCGGACAAATCAGATCGGGTTGCCTAGTGGCTATAAATAGCCCACCCCCTACAACCAAAAATGGTTGGCTGCTTAGAGTTAGTATACGGCTTTTGTCGTTTGAGAGCAACCCACCTCGAAGCTTTTGAGAGAGAATTCCTTGCGAGGATAAAGCCCTAACCACCCAGAGCCAACGAGAATTAGGCATCACTTAAGTTTTCTTGTCTGTGTAATCTGAAGACTTATTACACTTGAGGACTGTGAATCCTCCAGCCGGTTAGGCGTCGCGTTCTGAGCATCCAAGAGACATTGTGGATCGCCGGTGAACGAAGTCTGTGAAGGTTTGGGAGTCTACCTTGAAGACTTACCAGAGTGATTGGGCGAGGTCTATGTGACCTTAGCTCAAGGGGAATACGGTGAGGACTGGGTGTCCTGAGCTGCGTGTTCAGGACTGGGTGTCCGGGACTGTGTGTCCTCAGGTTTAAATACCTAGCCGCCCTAACCAGACGTACAGTTGTCACAGCAACTGGAACTGGTCCAACAAATCATTGTCTTCAACGAGTCACTGGTTTCATCCTTCCCTTCTCTTTACTTACTGTTACTCCTTGTGAAGTCATTGTATGATTGCACTATCTTTTGTCTTCACTGAGTGACTGCGTGTTCTGTTTGGCTTCATAATATCTTCCTACCTGATCCTTACTACATTGCTGCTATTAGTCATTGTGCTCTCACTCATTGAATACTTGACTATGGCTTGCCTAGTGTAGTCTACCTTCCGCTGCATGGTAATAGGTTTATTTCTATCGTTTGTCTTCGAAACTTCCACGTTTTGAAGACTTTCATAAAAATCGCCTATTCACCCCCCTCTAGTCGATATAACGCACTTTCAATTGGTATCAGAGCAAGGTACTCCCTTGTTCTGTGTGATTCGGTTTAACCACCTGGAGTTTTAGCTATGTCGACTGCAGGGATAATCAAAGTCTCCGCTGCGTGCCCCGTCTTCGATGGAACTGAATATCCCTACTGGAAGAATAAGATGCGCATGCATCTTGAAGCCATTGACGTCGACCTATGGTATGTCGTCAAGAACGGCGTTCCCAAGGCTGGAGAAGGTGTCACTGCTGCTGATGTCAAGAAGTTCGTTCAACTGGACTCTACTGCCAAGAATATCATCTGTGGTCATCTGACCAAAGGACAGTATGGCCGTGTGAGTGCTTTGGAAACATCTAAGCTGGTCTGGGACTGGCTCTCCAAGGTCAACGAAGGCGTCTCAACCCAGAGAGATCAGAGAATCAGTGTCCTTCGCAACCTCTTCAACCGCTTCAAGCGAAATGACAATGAGAATGTCCAGCTCACGTTTGATCGACTCACTGACATCACAAATGAGCTTCAAGCCCTCGGCGCTACTGAGATCACCAAGCATGAAGTCGTCAAGACACTACTGAGATCACTTGACAGTTCGTTTGACACCCTAGCCCTGATGATTCAAGAACGACCTGATTTCAAGACACTCGATCCGTCCGACATACTTGAGAGGCTCAACACACATGAGTTTCAGCTTTCTGAGAAAAGAGATATCTACGGTCCAAACTATGGGCGAACTCGTGCCTTGAAGGCAAAAGCTGTCTCCTCATCTGAAGAAGAATCTGACAGCAGTTCTGATGATCCTGAAGACATTGGAAAGGAACTTGCTATGCTTGTGAAGAAGTTCCAAAAATTCACCAAGAAGAAAGGCTTCAGAAAGTCTTCACGATCAAGCTCAAGGAATGATGAAGCTTCTGCTCATGACTACAAGAAGAAAACATGCCACAAGTGCAAGAAAACTGGCCACTTCATCTCTGAGTGTCCGCAGTGGGACAATGAGAACAGAAAGAAGAAGAAGAGCAAGGAATATGACTCTGACGACAAGAAGAAGAAGAAATACTCAAAGTCTTCTTCCAAGTCTTCCTCAAAGTCTTCATCACACAAGAAGAGCTCATCTGGCAAGGCACGTGCGTTTGTTGGCAAGGAAATGGATTCAGAGGAGGAGTCCGCTTCTGAGGAGGCGGAGGTGGAGTCTGAGGAGGAGTCCGATTCTGGCGTTGCAAGTCTGGCTACAGCATACGTTGCCAAGTCCATCTTCAACACTGAAGACAATGACTTCACCACCGACACCGATGCAAATGACAAGGACTACTCTGCTCCTACCTACTGCTTCATGGCATGCGGTGCCAAGGTAAACACACACACTACTCACTATCAAACATCTAGTGACGATGACTCTGATTGTGGTTCAAAACCCAGCTACAAAACACTTGCTCAAATTGCAACTGAACAACAGAAAGCCATGGAACATATTCAAAAACTGTTAGACAAAAGCGATGATCTGTTAGGCGCTGAAATGACTCGATCTGAGTCCTTAATTGAAGACATAAAAAATCTTCACGTTAAGTATGAGGAACTTGAAAGTCGTCATGAAACGCTCTCAACAACTCATGAAAAGCTTTCCTATGATTATCTTCAAAGGAAGCAAGATCTTGAGAAATTGAGAGCGGCTCATGAAGATCTTCAAAAGGAAAATGAGTCACTTCGCGCCAAACAGATCAGTTCCGCTCAGGAAGGATTTGAACCACCATGTCTTAAATGCATTGAGCGTGATAATGCTACTTCTGTTGCTGAATGTTCTACTGCTGCTACTGTTGCAATATCTTCAACTGTTGATGTGGGAACTAACCCCTCTGCTGAGGATACCACTGCTATTGCTGATGAGAATGCTAGGTTGAAGACATTGCTTGAAACAGGGATGTACAAAAGTCTTAAAGGGCATCAGACACTATGTGATGTCCTCAAAAGCAGATCTTGAACCGAAACCCGAGGAAAGAGGGTGTTGGGTTCGTAAGGAAAATGAATGCTGATGGCTCTTACTGGAAACCTGAGCAGTACCCCAAAACCACATGGGTTGCTGCAAAGGAACCTTCAGCAGATCCATCCAATCTATCTGGCTTCACTTGTGCTAACCCCATTGTCATTGATGAATCCTTTGATGCAAACTATAAACTGTTTAAGAATCAGAATGGTGAAGTGTTTGCCAGGTACATTGGTACTAACTGCAGGAATGGACCGCCTATGAAGAAGATCTGGGTTCCGAAAAAGTGTCTGGAGAATCTTCCTGTGAATGTCATCATGACACCACACGTGAAGAAGACAAACCTCAGACCACAGGCTTCATACGGTCCAAAGGCTTCATACAGACAGAGGACTCACCTGAGTCGCACTAACGCAAATGTTTTGCAGGGAAACCATACTCAGGCCTATGAATATGAGCGCGGTTCATCAAACCGCCATGTTCATAAGACCAAGAACTATTCTGCTTATTCTTATGAGTACTATTGTCCGCCTGCAAGACTTTTTGCTAGGGCTCCAAAGCCAAAGTTCTCAGACGCTGCACTTAGACTTATTGCTTCTAAGCCACCCTTGAAGATGTGGGTGGCTAAGAAAGCTTAACTCTCTTTTGCAGGGAAAGGTCTCCAGCAGAAAACCAAAATCGTCTGACGCTATTGCTGGGGACCTTAAACATCTTGTAGGGCGCAAGATCAAATGCCCGAATGGTCTTACTATGTACTTCGTTCCTGAATCGCTTGCTACTCTCCCTATCAGTCCTAATCTGGATCTAAGCTTTCATAACCCACTGGTTCGTCAAATGTTTTTGCTTCACAATTCTCTTCGTGAAGCCTATCCCCCTAACTGCACTGTAGGGTACGACACCAGCGTCTTCAGAATGGATTATTGATAGTGGGTGTACCAACCACATGACTGGCAAAAGAAGCCTTCTTATGGACTCAACCTTACGTCCATCCGACAAGAGTCACATCACATTTGCTGACACTGGTAAAAGTAAGGTATTGGGTCTAGGTAGAGTTGCAATCTCAAAGGATCAACACATGGATAAAGTCATGCTTGTTGAATCCCTTGGCTTCAACTTAATGTCTGTCTCAATGCTTTGCGATTTGAACATGATCGTAATATTTGGAAAATATCGCTGCCTTGTTCTAATGGAATCTGACAAGTCTCTAGTGTTTGAAGGGTATCGGAAAGATGATTTGTACGTGGTAGATTTCTCAGCAGGACCACAGCTTGCCGTATGTCTTCTAGCAAAGGCTTCAGAATGCTGGCTCTGGCATCGGAGGCTAGGGCATGCTGGCATGAGGAACCTCCACACCCTTGCAAAGAAGAAGCATGTCATAGGCATCGAGGGCGTCAAGTTCAAGAAAGATCACTTATGCGGTGCCTGTGAAGCAGGGAAGATGACGAGGGCCAAACATCCCTCGAAGACAATCATGACAACCACTCGACCCTTCCAACTGCTCCACATGGATCTTTTCAGTCCCACTCATTACTCAACTCTTACTACTACTGCTTGCCTCTATGGCTTTGTTATTGTTGATGATTATTCTAGATATACTTGGGTGCACATAATCCTCTACAAGACTGAAGTGCAGGATGTCTTCAGACGCTTCGCCAATCGAGCAATGAACAACTATGGCGCCAAGATAAAGCACATCAGAAGTGACAATGGCACTGAATTCAAGAACACTGGCCTTGATACATGTCTTGATACCTTGGGCATCACACATGAATTCTCAGCCCCGTACACGCCACAGCAGAATGGCGTCGTCGAACGCAAGAACAGAACACTCATTGAGATGGCCAGAACGATGCTAGATGAATACAAGACTCCAAAAAAATTCTGGCCTGAAGCCATTGATACTGCATGCCATACAATCAGTCGTGTTTATCTTCACAAGCTTCTGAACAAGACATCTTATGAGCTCCTTACTGGCAAGAAGCCAAATGTCAGTTACTTCAGAGTATTTGGCGCCAGGTGCTGGATCAAGGATCCACATCACACTTCAAAATTTGCACCAAAAGCACATGAGGGTTTTATGCTTGGATATGGAAAGGATTCGCACTCTTACAGAGTCTTCAATCTCTTTCATTATAAAGTGGTTGAAATAGTGGATGTGCGGTTTGATGAGACTAACGGTTCACAAAGAGAACACCTGCCAAATGTGCTAGATGAAGTTCCATCCAGCGAATCAATCAAGCTATGGGAACTGGAGAAATCATACCCTCTGAAGCTCAACCTGAAGAGGAACTTATCATCTCCGCACCTGATCAACCTGAAGACAATGCTCAGCCTGAAGACAATCC
The DNA here is from genome assembly GCF_018294505.1 of Triticum aestivum. Classification (NCBI taxonomy): domain Eukaryota; kingdom Viridiplantae; phylum Streptophyta; class Magnoliopsida; order Poales; family Poaceae; genus Triticum; species Triticum aestivum. Next base: position 254,190,873 of record NC_057794.1, read on the forward strand.
CTCTAACAACGACAATGATCAGCAAGAGCAAAATCTTCGCCCTGTACATCCTCGTGTTGCCAATGAAGTGCAGATTGAGAGAATAATTGATAGCATCAATGCACCCGGTCCGCTCACTCGATCAAGGGCAACTCAGCTAGCAAATTTCTGTGGGCACTTCGCATTCGTCTCAATAACAGAACCCAAGAAAGTTGAAGAAGCCTTCATGGAACCTGAATGGATTCAAGCTATGCAAGAAGAGCTTCAACAGTTTGAGCTGAATAATGTATGGGAACTGGTTAAGCGTCCTGATCCTCGAAAGCACAACATAATATGCACCAAATGGATATACCGCAACAAGCAAGATGAGCATGGTCAAGTTGTCAGAAACAAAGCTTGTCTTGTTGCTCAAGGATATACTCAAGTGGAAGGCATTGACTTCGATGAAACATTTGCTCCTGTGGCTAGACTTGAAGCCATACGCATACTGCTGGCCTATGCAAATCATCATAACATACTTCTATATCAAATGGATGTGAAGAGCGCCTTTCTCAATGGCAAGATTGAAGAAGAAGTGTATGTTGCACAACCGCCTGGCTTTGAAGATCCAAAACATCCTGACATGGTATACAAGCTCAACAAGGCACTGTATGGCCTCAAACAAGCCCCTCGGGCCTGGTATGACACACTCAAATACTTCCTGAAGAGCAAAGGCTTCATACCTGGTTCCCTAGACCCCACTCTCTTCACGAAGACATATGATGGTGAACTGTTTGTGTGCCAAATATATGTGGATGACATTATCTTCGGCTGCACCAATCAGAAGTACAGTGAAGAGTTTGGATATATGATGCAAGAGCAATATCAGATGTCCATGATGGGAGAGCTGAAGTTCTTCCTCGGTCTCCAAATACGACAGCAACGCAACGGCATCTTCATATCTCAAGAGAAGTATCTCAAAGATTGCCTGAAGAAGTTCGGTATGCAAGACTGCAAAGGCTTCACGACGCCAATGCCAGCCAAGCATCATCTGGGTCCTGACGACAATGGTAAAGAGTTCGATCAAAAGGTATACCGCTCCATGATTGGTTCTTTGCTTTATCTATGTGCATCTAGGCCAGATATTATGCTTAGTGTTTGCATGTGTGCTCGATTTCAAGCGGCACCAAAGGAGTCGCATCACTTAGCTGTGAAGCGAATTCTTCGATATTTGGCTCACACCCCAACTCTAGGATTATGGTATCCAAAGGGCTCAGAGTTTGATCTGGTTGGATTCTCGGATGCTGATTATGCTGGTGACAAAGTGGATCGCAAGTCTACATCAGGCACATGTCACTTTCTGGGACGATCACTTGTATGTTGGTCTTCAAAGAAGCAGAACTGTGTATCTCTCTCCACTGCTGAATCTGAATACATTGCTGCTGGATCTTGCTGCGCTCAGCTTCTGTGGATGAAGCAAACACTCAAGGACTATGGCATTCATCTGAAGCAAGTGCCACTCTACTGCGACAACGAAAGCGCCATCAAGATTGCCAACAACCCAGTTCAGCACTCGAAGACAAAGCACATTGAAATTCGTCATCACTTTCTCAGAGATCATGTTGTGAAGGAAGATATTGATATCATACACGTCAACACTGAAGAGCAATTGGCAGATATCTTCACCAAGCCCTTGGATGAGAAGAGATTTTGCAAGTTACGGTGTGAGCTAAATATCTTGGAATCCTCAAATGTCCTGTGATCAGGCACACATCCTAACACTTATGCATATTGATGACTTAGATGTGCAACACACGAAGTAAAGTATATCTTCAATCAATGAAGACATACATTCTAAGTGTGAATACATTAATGTGGAATTTGACTTCGGAGCGCCACGATAATTGTGCGCCGTGTCTGGGTCTAATACTTCCTATACGGTGGGTAACGCCACCACCAAATGTTCTGTTTGAAGTGTTTCACTCATGGCGTTACATTTGTTATGTCTTCACATTTGGTTTGGCTTCAATCTCAACATGTCTTCATGATTATCTTCACTATGTTGATTATATATATATATATATATATATACTAGTGTTCTGTCCTCTACAGCATTCACTTATAGCTATGTCTTCTTGTTGAATCTTTTGAACTAAGTGAATGTGATCGGACCCTAACCTCTCTATGCTTTCTATCTCAAACTCTATCTCTCCAAATCATATGCATTCTATTGAAACTGTCGAATGTCTTCTCTGTGTCCTTGTCAGCAGAAGATACAGAGACAAACATTAAGTCCGTTTTCAATGCTCATTCCTTCACCTGAAACCCGGAGAAGTGGGAACGACCACCCGACAATCCAGGCGTGCGTGGGACGTGGAACAACCCCCGATATGCTGCATGACGGCCACGTGCCCTCAGATGTGAATCGCCAGGGGCACCTGTGTAATAACGCAGTGCCGCCCCTGTACCTATAAATACACGCCTCACCACAGTAATTATCTCTTCTTCCACTCTCGCACGAACCCTAGCACCACCGCTAGCCCTCGACGGCGCCGGCGATGAAGCGCTTCGCTGCCGCAACCTCTCCGACGCCGTCTTCACGCCGACCGCGGACATCGTCCTCTCCGCCGTCGCCGTAGGTGTCCTCCGTCGCCAAGTTAGGGCACGGAAGATCGAACTGCTCGGCCTCCTCTTCCACTCCGTCTAGCAGTTCTTCGTGTGGTAAATAAAACTTCCTTTTTACGGCCCCTTTGATCCTATAGCTTTATCACTTTCTACCACAAGCAGTTTCTATTCACACATGTTGGATCTCTTTCATACTGCATCTCATAACATGCCTAGTATATTCACTTATGCTTCACAAAGTAGTTAGATTCCTCACTTGTACTGATCCGTGGATTCATACAAATCTGGAACCAACTCCTTATCTATGAGTGAATGTCTTCGCACGATGAGGTCAATGTCTTCTAAACTGATTTATCTTCAAAATCTTCTGAGAATGCATATGACCTCTTCCCCTTCCCTCGCACCTTAATGCTATCACAGGTACATGTCCGTGGGAGAATCCCTTGGTTCTCATAGTCTGCATTCATTTGCAGAATTCTTACAGCATCACATAAATTCTCCCGAAGCCAGTTCCTGTTTGTCCAGCAAGCGAAAACCCTTGAAGCCTCTGAACATATTGAAGCCTTTCAGATTAAGGTTCATGGCTTCAGAAAAATCAGCAAGGAAGGGTGGCAGAAAGCGTCGAGGAGAAACATCAAGAGATCTGCCCGATGACCTCTTAGAGCTGTACAAGACAGATCCTGAAGAGGATTACAATTAGCGCAAGACACGAAATCCAATGGATTCGACGCTATTGGGCAGAACAGTGGTTCAAGTACAGATTTGTGACCAAGGAATATGCTGAAAAGAATGCCATCAAGCGACCATGGGGAGACATCCTCTACAAAAATCTTCAACCCAGGACCAGAGATGAAGCCATTGAACAAGGCTTCTATCCCTGCATGGTCCGTGGGCCACAGCCTGCGGATGCTGACCCATCGTCCCTGCTATGGTGTCGTGACGACATTCTGTTCAAGCGCAACTTCCAGTTTGCCCAGAACTCAGCAAAGCAGAATAAGAAGACATTGGGACTAGACTTCAACCCTGGCCCTTCTACTCCAAGGGCTGACGGCACACGTGATGCAGAACCCAATGTCGTCGGTCCTTTCTACAACCTTGAAGGTCTCATCACCCATATCGTGGTTCAAGGGACAGCCGTGAATGAGCCTGCAGATGACACTGAATCAGATGAAGCGCCTGCAGCGCCGAAGCCAAAGAAGCTGAAGCAGCCAAAAGCTTCAAAGCCGGCCTCTGCACCAAAAATCTCACGGGCGAAGCCACTGGCAACTGCACCTCCTGAAGATAGTGTGCAGTCTGAAAATTTGTCACGCATCTCCAAGCCCCAGAAGGTCAAGATGCCTCTGCCACACACCGGCCAAGAGCTAACAGCTGCGGCCATTCTGCGCAATGATGCCATTGATCTGTCAAGTGATGAAGATCTTGCAGATGACGCTCTTGAGCAACTCATCAAGAGCAAAGAAGAAGCAGAAATCTTCAATAATCTGCCTCTCTTTGACATGGCAATCATCCATAACTTCATTGATGAATGGTTTGACACGCCCAACATCAGCTTCGACGATCTGCAACTTCCCATTGGCCTTAGTGTTGCCTTCCATGGCGCCATTACTTTAGAGTTAGCTATCGCTCAGCGCATTGTTGAACTGAAGCAGAAGATTGACTTTGAGAAATCTCAGTTCAAGAAGCATATGGCCAAGCTCAGCGTGCAAGAGGTGAAGAACTTCAAGATTATGCTGCACGAGCTCAAGGAAGACTTTCTCAAGAAACATGCAAAAGCTCAGGGTTCTCGTGAGCGCATGAAGGTTCTGGCTGACAGGTGTGTGCAAGCCTACAATGAGGCTGAGAAGCGCAAGACCCTTGGGCGACCTGGCATCAACCCCAGGATGGCTGCAAAGAAGAAGAAGAAACCCGCTACGGCTGAACCCGACGCACCAAGGCAAGAAGCAGATCCCATTGTCTTCCTAACTAGCATGACTGGCCCGAAGCCAAAGGCCAGGTCAACCGCTTCAGAGCTGAAGAAGACAAGGACTGCTGAGGCTGAAGCCAAGAAGAGGAAACATCCTGAAGCCTCTCCTACTGCCCCCTCCAAGAAGAAGAGGAAGACCAAGAAAGAACGGGCTGCTCACACAGAGCCCTTGATTGTTGAGCCCATTTCCATGGTTCACCCTGAAGCTGAACCACAAGAACATCAACTGACTGTCCATGAGCCTGCTTTCACAGAGGCTCATGAAGCTGAAGACTTTCCAGCAGATGATCCCATCACTGTTGAAGACATTGGTCACCATGACCATGTTGAAGATGATGCAGTCCTTCCTCAGCTCGAGCACCAACATGTATCATCGCCTGTGCTAACGCACAATGAACTCATCAGCATTGGTCATCCACTGACGCCAATTGCTCAGGATGCTTCATGGGCTGATCGCCCACAAGAGGAAGAAGACTTTGAGGCCCAGCCAACACCAACTCCACAGGCATCGCTCGCGTTGCGCAGGCTTCGCAAAGGTCCAAGGCCTCCAGTCTCTCCGCCTGAAGCTAAAACTGCTGAAGACATTCCGGCTGCATCAGCCGATGAAGAAGAAGCCCCACAAGCTGCTACTCCCCTGTCCCACCAAGAAGCTGTTCTCGAGGAGAACGTGATTGTGACCGACCCTCCAGCTCGTCAAGTGGAGGTTAAAAATCTTGAGGCTGCCACCACCAACACCACTGAAGCCACTGACGCTGTCATGGCTGAAGCTAATGTGGAGCCCTCACCAACAAAAGCACCAGAAGTCAGCGAAGCCACTGATCCCACTGCTTCTATTCCTGCACCTGCTGCCGGTCCTCAATTCGACTATCATGTTGAGCACAGGCCTCAGGTACAGAAGCCAATCCCAAGATTGCCCAGGTTCCCAGGTCCTGCATCAACACCTGGATCCTTCAATATCAATGGCTTCAGAGTAGACAACACATTCTTCAATAGCTCCAGGAACCCCTACTCAAGGGAAAGAATATCATCTGATCGGTTCTGGAGCTATCTGCAGCGAAGCTATTACTCCTGCATTCTTTACAATCAAGGTCGCATCTTCCCACACAAGCATCTTGACATTGAAGCAATAGTTGGTCTGCCCTATCTGGAAGAAGCTCTGGATTGCTTCAAAGAGGTTGGATTGATGCCGTTCGTCACTGACCAAGAGCATTGGAATGAAGAGTTGCTGCTACAATTCTATGCCACACTTTACATCCGCGGGTATAACAGAGATCTGAAGACTTGGGTCCTGGAGTGGATGACAGGAAACATTCATCACGAAGCCAAAGCCTTTGACATCATTGAGCTCACTGGTCTACCCACTCCCGGCGATCTCTACGAATCTGGCTGTCAACTTCACAGTGAAGCTGTGGAGAGCATCTTTGAAAAGCCTGAACCTAACATGAGTCAGATGCTAAGTATGATGAAGCCATTACCCCAAGATGCTGCATATCCCAAAGAGTTCTTTGTTGAAGACCTAGAGTATCTGCCAAGGACTATTTATCACATTATAAGGCAAACTCTCTGGCCCATCAAAGGGCACTCTCCACATGCCAAGCTGGAAGGTGCAATGAAGACTTTGGTCTTCTATATTCTTCATGGAAAATGCTTCAATGCACAGGACTTCTTCATTCGCCAACTTGCTGCATCAGGCTCTGATCTGTTTGGCTTGAAGTTCTACGCCCCATGGGTAATGCGGCTGATCAAACTTCACTCCGCTATCTCATATCAGCCATCTGCTCGCAATCATCGGATCTTTCTGCCTGAGGTGGATATGTCTATTGAAGCCATCTATCCTGAGCCTGCCAAGGAACCTCTAAGTCTTCAGAATGCAGAGCATCAAAGTTTTTCTCAGAACATTGAAGGAGTTGAAGCAGTCACTCGTGTGTATCCTTTGGCTGGCACTACACGTGCACCGCATCCTGCTCTCACTGAAGCCACTGATAGCACAACTGCCCAACGACCCAAGAAGCGCACTCGTGTTCTCAATGACCGAGAGCTTCTTGTGGCTCTTCATCAGAAACAGGATAGGCATCATGACTGGCTGAAGCGTCAAATGCAAAGCCTCTTGGTGGATGTTAATCGCATTCGCAATCTTGCCACCAAGAATGCCTTTGTTGCCCATGAAACCTCTCGACGCACATGGAAAGGGCTGACGCTGATGTGTTCTGAAGATGATCTTCAAGAGGATGGCTTCTCTGAGCGCTTCAAGTTTGACTCCACACCTCCTCGAAGGGCAGTGCTGCGACGAACTCCATCTCTTGAAGACTCTGAGTTCTCTTCCTCTGCTGCAACTGTAAATGCCAGAGTGATCGAGGATGACGACGATGCTACTTCACCGCCGCCTCCTTCAGCACGCTTCGACACTGCTCCAAGCTCTTCTGCACCGCCGAACACCACCAACGACCCTGCTGCTTCACCTACTCTTCATGGGAACGAGTAGAGGCTCTATGTCTTCAAACCTTTTTGGTCCTTACTGACAAAAGGGGGAGAAGCATATGAGTTTAATAGTCTTCAAGCGGGTCCATATGGGCGGGTGCTTCATATTTTGCTTCGTGTTTACAACTCTCGTTTTGATACATTTGGTTCTTTGAGTTGTAACACTTAAACTCGATGGTCGTCTGCTACCTATTTGCCATTTTGTGATGCGATGATAAATTCCGCATGTGCGACGATAAATTCCGCACTTAGATCATTTTGCAGACGTCCATTTTCCATTATGCATGTCATTATCTTCACATACCTTCACATGCATAGTGGATTGTCATCATAAGTTGAAGAGGATCTCCACAAGCACAACCTGCCATGTGCATTTGCATTCCAAAAGCAAACTACTTATATGCACATCTTCAGGGGGAGCCCTTGCAACTTATGAAGACAATTCCTTATCCTTTACAATTTCACATATTATATTCCCCGTTGAAAACTTCAACTAGTTTGTCATCAATCACCAAAAAGGGGGAGATTGTAAGTGCATCTAGTGCCACCCCTAGTTGGTTTTGGAGTATTGACGACAAACCTAGTTGAGGGACTAATGTGTTTGTGAGAATTGCAGGATAACACAGGTAGAAGTCCCTCATTGATTCGGTTTTCCTACCAGAGATGACCCCTAAAAATGTATGAAGACATTGATGTCAAAGGTGGTATATGAAGATATTCACATTGAAGACTATGACAAGAGAAGACATCGCATGAAGCCTATGGAGCTCGAAGACTTAGATCTTTCGTAGTTCTTTTTCTTCTTCTTTGTTGAGTCATAGGAACCACCATACTGTTAAGTGGGGTCCAAGAGAACCAGTCAGAATGACTGAAGTGATGCTTAACCAAAACCTATGTCTTCGAGTGAAGACTATGAGAGCGAATCTTGTCCAGAGTCGGACAAGTCAGCTTTGCTTGTAGCCCAAGTAAAGTTGCCGTGTGAGTTTGAAATCTGACCGTTGAAACACGTGTCAGTTCCTTAGTGACCCAGGGTCATTTCGGACAAATCAAGTCGGGTTGCCTAGTGGCTATAAATAGCCCACCCCCTACAACCAAAAATGGTTGGCTGCTTAGAGTTAGTATACGGCTTTTGTCGTTTGAGAGCAACCCACCTCGAAGCTTTTGAGAGAGAATTCCTTGCGAGGATAAAGCCCTAACCACCCAGAGCCAAAGAGAATTATGCATCACTTAAGTTTTCTTGTCTGTGTAATCTGAAGACTTATTACACTTGAGGACTGTGAATCCTCCAGCCGGTTAGGCGTCGCGTTCTGAGCATCCAAAAGACATTGTGGATTGCCGGTGAACAAAGTCTGTGAAGGTTTGGAAGTCTACCTTGAAGACTTACCAGAGTGATTGGGCGAGGTCTGCGTGACCTTAGCTCAAGGGGAATACGGTGAGGACTGCGTGTCCTGAGCTGCGTGTTCAGGACTGGGTGTCCGGGACTGTGTGTCCTCGGGTTTAAATACCTAGCCGCCCTAACCAGACGTACAGTTGTCACAGCATCTGGAACTGGTCCAACACATCATTGTCTTCAACGAGTCACTGGTTTCATCCTTCCCTTCTCTTTACGTACTGTTACTCCTTGTGAAGTCATTGTATGATTGCACTATCTTTTATCTTCACTGAGTGACTGCGTGTTCTGTTTGGCTTCATAATATCTTCCTACCTGATCCTTACTACATTGCTGCTATTAGTCATTGTGCTTTCACTCTATTGAATACTTGACTATGGCTTGCCTAGTGTAGTCTACCTTCCACTGCAGGGTAATAGGTTTATTTCTATCGTTTGTCTTCATAACTTCCACGTTTTTAAGACTTCCATAAAAATCGCCTATTCACCCCCCCTCTAGTCGATATAACGCACTTTCAAAGCTTAACTCTCTTTTGCAGGGAAAGGTCTTCAGCCGAAAACCAAAATCATCTGAAGCTATTGCTGGGTACCTTAAACATCTTGTAGGGCGCAAGATAAAATGCCCAAATGGTCTTATTATGTATTTTGTTCCTGAGTCGCTTGCTACTTGCCCTATCAGTCCTAATCTTGATCTAAGTTTTCATAATCCACTTGCTCGTCAAATGTTTATGCTTCACAATTCTCTTCGTGAAGCCTATCCCCCTAACTGCACTATAGGGTACGACACCAGCTGCTTCAGAATGGATTATTGATAGTGGGTGTACTAATCACATGACTGGCAAGCGAAGCCTTCTCATGGACTCAACCTTACGTCCATCTGACAAAAGTCACATCACATTTGGTGACACTGGTAAAAGCAAGGTATTGGGTCTAGGTAGAGTTGCAATCTCAAAGGATCAACACATGGATAAAGTCATGCTTGTTGAATCCCTTGGTTTCAACTTAATGTCTGTCTTAATGCTTTGCGATTTAAACATGATTGTGATGTTTGGAAAATATCGTTGCCTTGTCCTAATGGAATCTGACAAGTCTCTAGTGTTTGAAGGGTATCGGAAAGAGGATTTGTACGTGGTAGATTTCTCAGCAGGACCACAACTTGCCGTATGTCTTCTAGCAAAAGCTTCAGAATGCTGGCTCTGGCATCGGAGGCTAGGGCATGCTGGCATGAGGAACCTCCACACCCTTGCAAGGAAGAAGCATGTCATAGGCATCGAGGGCGTCAAGTTCAAGAAGGATCACTTATGCGGTGCCTGTGAAGCAGAAAAGATGATGAGGGCCAAGCATCCCTCGAAGACAATCATGACAACGACTCAACCCTTCGAACTGCTCCACATGGACCTTTTCGGTCCCACTCATTACTCAACTCTTACTACTACTGCTTGTCTCTATGGCTTTGTCATTGTTAATGATTATTTAAGATATACCTGGGTGCATATAATTCTCTACAAGACTGAAGTGCAGGATGTCTTCAGATGCTTCGCCAATCGAGCCATGAACAACTATGGCATCAAGATCAAGCACATCAGAAGTGACAATGGCACTGAATTCAAGAACACTGGCCTAGATACATATCTTGATACTTTCGGCATCACACATGAATTCTCAGCTCCGTACACACCACAGTAGAATGGCGTTGTCGAACGCAAGAACAGAACACTTATTGAGATGGCTCGGACGATGCTTGATGAATACAAGACTCCAAGAAAATTCTGGCCTGAAGCCATTGATACTGCATGCCATATCATCAACCGTGTTTATCTTCACAACCTTCTGAACAAGACATCCTACAAGCTCCTTACTGGCAAGAAGCCAAATGTCAGTTACTTTAGAGTATTTGGTGCCAGGTGCTGGATCAAGGATCCACATCACACTTCAAAATTTGCACCAAAAGCACATGAAGGTTTTATGCTTGGATATGGAAAGGATTCGCACTCCTACAGAGTCTTCAACCTCTTTCACTATAAAGTGGTCAAAACAGTGGATGTGCGGTTCGATGAGACTAACGGCTCACAAAGAGAGCACCTGCCAAACGTGCTAGATGAAGTTCCATCCAGTGAATCAATCAAACTTATGGGAACTGGAGAAATCATACCATCTGAATCTCAGCCTGAAGAGGAACTTATCATCTCCGCACCTGATCAAACTGAAGACAATGCTCAGCCGGAAGACAATCCTTCTAACGATGACAATGATCAGTAAGAGCAAAATCTTCGTCATGTACATCCTCGTGTTGCAAATGAAGTACAGATTGAGAAAATAATTGATAGCATTAATGCACCAGGTCCACTCACTCGTTCAAGGGCAACACAGCTAGCAAATTTCTGTGGGCACTTCGCATTTGTCTCAATATCTGAACCCAAGAAAGTTGAAGAAGCCTTCATGGAACCTGAATGGATTCAAGCTATGCAAGAAGAGCTTCAACAGTTTGAGCTGAATAATGTATGGGAACTGGTTAAGCGTCCTGATCCTCGCAAGCACAATATAATAGGCACCAAATGGATATATCACAACAAGCAAGATGAGCATGGTCAAGTTGTCAGAAACAAAGCTCGTCTCGTTGCTCAAGGGTACACTCAAGTTGAAGGGATTAACTTCAATGAAACATTTGCTCCTGTGGCTAGACTTGAAGCCATACACATACTGCTGGCCTATGCAAATCATCACAACATTCTTCTGTATCAAATGGATGTGAAGAGCGCTTTTCTTAATGGCAAGATTGAAGAAGAAGTGTATGTTGCACAACCGCCTGGCTTTGAAGATCCAAAACATCCTGACATGGTGTACAAGCTCAACAAGGCACTGTATGGCCTCAAGCAAGCCCCTCGGGTTTGGTATGACACACTCAAATACTTCCTGAAGAGCAAAGGCTTCAAACCTGGTTCCCTCGACCCCACTCTCTTCATGAAGACATATGATGGTGAACTGTTTGTGTGCCAAATATATGTGGATGACATTATCTTCGGCTGCACCAATCAGAAATACACTGATGAGTTTGGATATATGATGCAAGAGCAATATCAGATGTCCATGATGGGTGAGCTGAAGTTCTTCCTTGGTCTTCAAATACGTCAGCAACGCAACGACATCTTCATATCTCAAGAAAAGTACCTCAAAGATTGCCTAAAGAAATTTGGGATGCAAGACTGCAAAGGCTTCACGACGCCAATGCTAGCCAAACATCATCTGGGTCCCGACGACAATGGTAAAGAGTTCGATCAAAAGTTATACCGCTCCATGATTGGTTCTTTACTTTATCTATGTGCATCTAGGCCAGATATTATGCTTAGTGTTTGCATGTGTGCTCGATTCCAAGTGGCACCAAAAGAATCACATCACTTAGCTGTGAAGCGAATTTTTCAATGTTTGGCTTACACCCCAATATTAGGATTATGGTATCCAAAGGGCTCAGAGTTTGATCTGGTTGGATTCTCGGATGCTTATTATGCTGGTGACAAGGTGGATCGCAAGTCTACATCAGGCACATGTCGTTTTCTGGGACGATCACCTATATGTTGGTCTTCAAAGAAGCAGAACTGTGCATCTCTCTCCACTGCTGAATCTGAATACATTGCTGCTGGATCTTACTGCGCTCAGCTTCCATGGATGAAGCAAACACTCAAAGACTATGGCATTCATCTGAAGCAAGTGCCACTTTACTGCGACAACGAAAGCATCATCAAGATTGCCAACAACCCAGTTCAGCACTCGAAGACAAAGCACATTGAAATTCGTCATCACTTTCTCAGAGATCATGTTGTGAAAGAAGATATTGATATCATACACGTCAACACTGAAGAGCAATTGGCAGATATCTTCACCAAGCCCTTGGATGAGAAGAGGTTTTGCAAGTTACGGTGTGAGCTAAATATCTTGGAATCCTCAAATGTCCTATGATCAGGCACACATCCTAACACTTATGCATATTGATGACTTAGATGTGCAACACACGAAGTAAAGTATATCTTCAATCAATGAAGACTTACATTCTAAGTGTGAATACATTAATGTGGAATTTGACTTCGGAGCGCCACGATAATTGTGCGCCGTGTCTGGGTCTAGTACTTCCTATACGGTGGGTAACGCCACCACCAATTTTTTCTGTTTGAAGTGTTTCACTCATGGCGTTACGTTTGGTATGTCTTCACATTTGGTTTGGCTTCAATCTCAACTTGTCTTCATGATTATCTTCACTATGTTGACTTGATTGTCTTTCTCATATATATATATATATATACTAGTGTTCTGTCCTCTACAACATTCACTTATAGCTATGTCTTCTTGTTGAATCTTTTGAACTAAGTGAATGTGATCGGACCCTAACCTCTCTATGCTTTCTATCTCAAACTCTATCTCTCCAAATCATATGCATTCTATTGAAACTGTCGAATATCTTCTTTGCGTCCTTGTGAGCAGAAGATACAGAGACAAACATTAAGTCTATTTTCAATGCTAAATCCTTTCACCTGAAACTCGGAGAAATGGGAACGACCACCCGACAATCCAGGCGTGCGTGGGAACATGGAACAACCTCCGATATGTTGCATGATAGCCACATGCCCTTCAGATGTGAATCGCCAGGGGCACCTGTGTAATAACACTGTGCCGTCCCTCTCCCTATAAATACACGCCTCACCACAGTCATTATCCTTTCTTCCACTCTCGCACAAACCCTAGCGCCACCGCTAGCCCTCGACGACGCCGGTGACGAAGCGCTTAGCTGCCGCGACCTCACCGACGCCGTCTTCACGCCGGCCGCGGACATCTTCTTCTCCGCCGTCACCGTAGGTGTCCTCCGTCGCCAAGTTAGGGCACGGACGATCGAACTGCTCGGCCTCCTCTCCCACTCCGTCTAGCTGTTCTTTGTGTGGTAAATACAACTTCCTTTTTACGGCCCCTTTGATCCTATAGATTCATCACTTTCTACCACAAGCAGTTTCTGTTCACACAAGTTGAATCTATTTCATACTGCATCTCATAATATGCCTAGTATGTTCACTTATGCTTCACAAAGTAGTTAGATTCCCCACTTGTACTTATTCGTGAATTCGTACAAATCTGGAACCAACTCTCTATCTATGAGTGAATGTCTTCGCACTATGAGGTCAATGTCTTCTAAACTGATTTATCTTCAAAATCTTCTGAGAATGCATATGACCTCTTCCCCTTCCCTCGCACCTTAATGCTGTCATAGGTACATGTCTGTGGGAGAATCCCTTGGTTCTCATAGTCTGCATTCATTTGCAGAATTCTTACAGCATCATATAAATTCTCCCGAAGCCAGTTCCTGTTTGACTAGCAAGCGGAAGCCTTTGAAACCTTTGAACGTGTTGAAGCCATTCACTTTGAAGTTCATGGCTACAGAGAAATCAGCAAGGAAGGGTGGCAGACAGCGTCGAGGGGGAACATCAAGAGATCTGCCTGATGACCTCTCAGAGCTGTACAAGACAGATCCAGAAGAGGATTACAATCAGCGCAAGACACGAATCCAATGGATTCGAAGATACTGGGCCGAGAAATGGTTCAAGTACAAGTTTGTGACCCAGGAATATGCTGAGAAGAATGCCATCAAGCGACCATGGGGAGACATTCTATACAGAAATCTTCAACCCAAGTCCAGAGATGAAGCCATTGAACAAGGCTTCTATCCCTGCATGGTCCATGGACCACAGCCTGCGGATGCAGACCCATCATCATTGCTATGGTGTCGTGACGACAATTTGTTCAAGCGCAACTTCCAGTTTGCCAAGAATTCGGCTAAGCAAAACAAGTAGACTTCAACCCTGGTCCTTCTGCTCCCCGTGTCGATGGCACCCGCGAAGCTGAACCCAATCTTGTTGGGCCCTTCTACAACCTGGAAGGTCTCATCACTCATATCATGGTTCAAGGGACAACCGTGGATGAGCCTGCAGATGACGGTGAATCTGATGAAGCGCGTGCACCGCTGAAACCAAAGAAACTGAAGAAATCTAAAGCTTCAAAACCTGCTCCTGCACCAAAGGTCTTACAGGCGAAGCCTCTGGCCACTGCACCTCCTGAACACAGTGTGCAGTCTAAAAATTTGTCACGCATCTCCAAGCCCTCGAGAGTAAAGATGCCCTTGCAACCCCCCAGCCAAGAACTGACTGCTGCCGCTATTCTGTGCAATGACGCCATTGATCTGTCCAGTGATGAAGATCTTGCAGATGACGCTCTTGAGCAACTGATCAAGAGCAAGGAAGAAGCAGAGATCTTCAATGATTTGCCTCTCTTTGATGTGGCAATCATCCATAACTTCATTGATGAGTGGTTTGACACGCCCAACCTCAGCTTTGAAGATCTGCAACTTCCAATTGGCCTCAGTGTCGCCTTCACTGGCGCCATTGCTTATGAACTAGCTCTAGCTCAGCGCATCGTTGAACTGAAGCAAAAGATCGACTATGAGAAAGCTCAGTTCAAGAAGCACATGGCCAAGCTCAGCGTGTAAGATGTGAAAAACTTTAAGATTATGCTGCATGAGCTCAAGGAAGCCTTTCTCAAGAAGCGTGAAGAAGCTAAAGGTTCTCGTGAGCGCATGAAGAGCCTGGCTGACAAGTGTGTGCAAGCCTACAATAAGACTGAGAAGCGCAAGGCTCTTGGTCGTCCTGGCATCGACCCTAGAATGGCTACAAAGAAGAAGAAGCCATCAACTAACCAATCTGCACCTTCAAGGCAGGAAGAACCTCGCATAGTCTTCCCAAGCAGCATGACTGGCTCGAAGCCAAAGGTCAGGTCAACCGCTTCAGAACTGAAGAAGACGAGGACTGCCGAGGCTGAAGCCAGAAAAAGGAAAAATCCTGAAGCTTCTGATGTCGCTCCCTCTAAGAAGAAGCGCAAAACCAAGAAGGATCGGGCTGCTCCCATAGAGCCCTTAGTTGTTGAACCTATCTCAATGGTTCGCCCTACATCTGAACACCACGAGCGCCAACTGATTTTTCATGAGCCTGCTTCCACAGAGGCTCATGAAGCTGAAGACATTCCAGCAGTTGACCCCACCGCTGCTGAAGACATTGGTCACCATGACAATGTTGAAGATGATGAAGTCCTTCCTCAGATCGAGCACCAACTGGTATCATCGCCTGTGCTCACGCACAGCGAACTCATCAGCATTGGTCGTCCTCTGACGCCAACTGCTCAGGATGCATCGTGGGCTGATCACCCACAGAGACAAGACACTCCAAGCTCTCCCCAACCGCAAGCTACCCAACAGTGCAAGATGATGATGACTATGAGGCCCAGCACACTCAATATCCACAAGCGTCGCCCGTATTACGCAGGCTTCGCAAAGGATCAAGGCCCCAAGTCGCTCCCACAATGCACGAGTCTGAATCCGAAGCCAAAATGGTTGAAGATGTTCCGGCTGCATCAGCCGATGAAGAAGAAGCCCCAAGAGTTGCTACACCCCCATCTCACCAAGATGTTGTTCTCGAGGAGAACGTGACCGACCCTCCAGTTTCTGAAGTGGAGGTTGAGAATCCTGAGGCTGCCACCACTAACACCACTGAAGCCAATGACGTGGTCATGGCTGAAGACACTGTGGAGCCTGCACCTAACACTGTGCCAGAGGCCAATGAAGCCAATGATGCACCTGCAACAGATGTGCAGCCTGACGCCTCTGTTGATGCCACTGCTCCTGTTCCGCCACCAAGGCCACACACTATCGAGCAAGTATTTAACTATGGCCAACTTATCACTGTCAAATGGCCTTTTCTGACTCCTCCGCCTGCTGTTGGTCCTCAATTTGATTACCACATTGAGCACAGGCCTTAGGTTCAGAAGCCAATGCCAAGGTTGCCCAGGTTTCCAGGTACTGCATCTGCACCCGGATCCTTTAATATCAATGGCTTCAAGGCACACAACACCTTCTTTGATAGCGCCAAGAACCCCTACACCAAGGCAAGAATATCTTCTGATCGGTTCTGGAGCTATCAGCAGCGCAGTTATTACTCATGCATTCTGTACAATCAAGGTCGCATTTTCCCACATATGCGTCTTGACACTGAAGCCATAACTGGTCTGCCTTGTTTGGAAGAAGCTCTGGATTGCTTCAGAGAGTCTGGATTGTTGCCGTTCGTCACTGACAAGGAGCACTAGAACGAAGAATTGCTGCTCCAATTCTATGCCACTCTTCATATTCGTGGCTACAACAGAGATCCGAAGACTTGGGTCCTTAAGTGGATGACAGGCAATGTTCATCATGAAGCCAAAGTCTTTGATATCATTGAGCTCACTGGCCTGCCCACTCCAGGAGATCTTTATGAACCTGGTTGTCAGCTTCACAGTGCAACTATGGAGAGCATTTTTCACAAGCTTGAACCAAACATGAGTCAGATGCTTAGCATGATGAAGCCTTTGCCTCCAGATGCTGAATATCCTAAGAAGTTCTTTGTTGAAGACCTTGAGTATCTGCCACGCACTATCTATCACATCATAAGGCGAACTCTCTGGCCCATCAAAGGACATTCTCCATATGCAAAGCTGGAAGGTGCAATGAAGACTTTGGTCTTCCATATTCTTCACGGCAAATGCTTCAATGCACAAGACTTCTTCATCCGCCAACTTGCTGCATCAGGATCTGATCTCTTTGGCTTGAAGTTTTACGCTCCATGGATTATGCGGCTGATCAAACTACACTCAGCTGTCACCTATCAGCCCTCTGCTCGCAATCGTCGGATCTTTCTGCCTAACGTTGATATCTCAGTTGAAGCCATCTATCCAGAGCCTGCCAAGGAGCCCCTTAGTCTTCAGAATGCTAATAAGCAAAGTTTCTCTCAACACATTGAAGGCGACCCAGCAGTCACTCGTGTTTATCCTCTGGCTGGTACTACCCGTGCACCTCATCGTGCCCTCACTGAAGCCACTGAAAGCACCATTGCACAACGGTCCAAGAAGCGATCCCGTGTTCTCAATGACCGAGAGCTTCTGGTTGCCCTTCATCAGAAATAGGATAAGCATCATGACTGGCTGAAGCGCCAAATGCAAAGCCTCTTGGTGGATGTAAATAGGATTCGCAACCTTGCCACCAAGAATGCCTTTGTTGCCCATGAAATCTGTCAGCGTACATGGAAAGGGCTGACGCTTATGTGCTTTGAAGATGATCTTCAAGAGGATGGATTCTCTGAACGCTTCAAGTTTGACTCAACACCTCCAAGAAGGACTGTGCGGCGGCGTACTCCGTCTCTTGAAGACTCTGAGTTCTCCTCCTCTGCTGCAACAGTGAATGCACGTGTCATCGATGATGAAGACGATGCTACTTCACCACCTTCGGTGCGAATCAACACTGCACCAACTTCGTCTGCACCGCCAAACAACACCGACGACCCTGCTGCTTCACCTACTTCTCATGGGAACGAGTAGATGCTCTATGTCTTCAAACCTTTTTGGTCCTTACTGACAAAAGGGGGAGAAGCATATGAGTTTGATAATCTTCAAGCGGGTCCATATGGGCGGTGGTTTTATATTTTGCCTAGTGTTTACAACTCTCGCGTTTTGATACATTTGGTTCTTTGAGTTGTAACACTCAAACTCGATGGTCGTCTGCTACTTATTTGCTTTTCTGTGATGCGATGATAAATTCCGCATGTGCGACGATAAATTCCGCACTTAGATCATTTTGCAGACGTCCATTTTTTGTTATGCATGTCATTATCTTCACATACTTTTCATGCATGATGAATTGTCATCATAAGTTGAAGAGGATCTCCACAAGTACAACCTGCCATGTGCATTTGCATTCCAAAAGCAAATTACTTATATGCACATCTTCAGGGGGAGCCCTTGCAACTTATGAAGACAATCCCCTATCCTTTACAATTTCACATATTATATTCCCCGTTGAAAACTTCAACTAGTTTGTCATCAATCACCAAAAAGGAGGAGATTATAAGTGCATCTAGTGCCACCCCTAGTTGGTTTTGGAGTATTGATGACAAACCTAGTTGAGGGACTAATGTGTTTGTGAGAATTGCAGGATAACACAGGTAGAAGTCCCTCATTGATTCGGTTTTCCTACCAGAGATGACCCCTGAAAATGTATGAAGACATTGAAGTCAGAGGTGGTATGTGAAGACATTCACATTGAAGACCATGATAAGAGAAGACATCGCGTGAAGACTATGGAGCGCGAAGACTTAGCAGTTTCGTCGTTCTGTGTTTTTCTTTGTTGAGTCATAGGAACCACCGTATTGTTAAGTGGGGTCCAAGAGAACCAGTCAGAATGACTGAAGTGATGCTTAACCAAAATCCTATGTCTTCGAGTGAAGACTATGAGAGCAAATCTTGTCCAGAGTTGGATAAGTCAGCTTTGCTTGTAGCCCAAGTAAAGTTGCCGTGTGTGTTTGAAATCTGACCGTTGGAACATGTGTCAGTTCCTTAGTGACCCAGGGTCATTTCGGACAAATCAGGTCGGGTTGCCTAGTGGGTATAAATAGCCCACCCCCTACAACCATAAACGGTTGTCTGCTCAGAGTTAGAGTACGACTTTTGTCGTTTGAGAGCAACCCACCTCGAAGCCTTTGAGAGAGAATTCCTTGCGAGGATAAAGCCCTAAACACCCAGAGCCAAAGAGTGTTAGGCATCACTTAAGTCTTCCTGTCTGTGTGATCTGAAGACTTATTATACTTGAGGACTGTGAATCCTCCAACTGGTTAGGTGTCGCGTTCTGAGCATCCAAGAGTCATTGTGGATCGCCGGTGAACGAAGTCTGTGAAGGTTTGGAAGTCTACCTTGAAGACTTACCAGAGTGATTGGGCGAGGTCTGTGTGACCTTAGCTCGAGGGGAATACGGTGAGGACTGAGTGTCCTGAGCTGCGTGTTCAGGACTGGGTGTCCGAGACCGTGTGTCCTCAGGTTTAAATACCTAGCCACCCTAACCAGACGTACAACTGTCACAGCAGTTGGAACTGGTCTACCAAATCTTTGTCTTCACCAAGCTCACTGGTTCTATCCTTCCCATTTCTTTATTTACAGTTGGTCCTCGTGAAGTCATTGTATGATTGCTTTATCTTTTGTCTTCACTGAGTGACTGCTTGTTCTGATTGGCTTCACAATATCTTCCTACCTGATCTTTACTGCCTAGCTGCTATTAGTCATTATGCTTTCACTCCATTGAATATTTGATTATGGTTTGCCTAGTGTAGTCTACCTTCCGCTGCATGGTAATAGGTTTATTTCTATCGTTTGTCTTCGAAACTTCCATATTTTGAAGACTTTCATAAAAATCGCCTATTCACCCCCCTCTAGTCGATCACTAGCACTTTCATCACTATACTACGTATGATGGTGAGTGAGTGTGGCATTGTCCAAACAAAAAATATCTTCTAATAAAAATCCATTATACTCTGTATGTTCGTAAATACAAGTTTTTTTAGAGATTCTAATATGGACTACATCACTCTAAAATACGCTCTATATTCATCCGTATGCAGTCCATATTCAAGTTTCTAATGACTTATATATAGAAACAGAGGGAATATTTCATAGGGATTCATAGGGCATGTCCAGTTCACCTACGTGGGTGAAATTATTGTTTTCATCATGGCTTGTTAAAGTCATGATCATTTGATGATTAAGAAAATATAAATTTCTACAAAAAATGATAAACTTTATTGAGTATATTTAGGTTTTGCAACCATGTAGGTCATCTTGTGGTTTGTGGATGGTAAATTTTATGGAGTACTTCAAAGTAGATATTTTGTCTGACGCTCCTACACGGGTATTTTTCACTGTGTATCATTATACTTATTCTATGTTGTATCACTATTTAACTCTCATTACTACTTTAATAGGAACATATAATAGCTTTTAAAACAAAACTAGCTATGATTTTAGTGGACTCGGAATTGAATGATGATAATATAAGAAATCGAGACATGGAAGATGACGAAGACAACACAGATCCCACGGAATGTATGATACTAGGTAAACCCCCTGAGAATTTCAAAGAAATCAAATACATCATCAGAAGTTGAGCTCATCTCATAGTCATTTATACTTTCACCGTTTGTCAATCAAACAAATGATGACTTAATAGATGAACTATGCTTGTTCATCAGTATGGTTGATGATGTCGCTCTACTGGAGTAAGCCATATTTTTTAGATCATTTTGTATTCTAATAAATTACTCTGATGTCATTATAATTGACAGAATTTCGAATTTACATGAGCGAATGGGTCAAAAGCTCTGATCCTTATCAAATTAGCTTAAATTTGAGACAAATAAAAAACATACTAAACAATGATGAATACATGGATATTGATTGTTTCAATATGGTTGTGCGTATACTAGCGCGCAATAAAGTCCAGCTTCTCAGAGACATTCCATCTCACTATATGGATCTAAACTTTTGTGTAAGTTAGTATAATCACGTATCAATTTTTTTCCTCATTGCACTAATGTTTTCTTATTCTTATTTTAGGCGGTGTTTCACTATGCACGAAACTCAAGTCATCGTGAAAATATGGACATTGTTATATTGAAACGGTTGTTCCATAGGTGGCCTGAGAGCAATGACTATCATATCTCACAATGTGATATGGTAAGATTTTAGATTTTCATTTTATGACAGTGCTTTATTTGGTCTTAATTAATATTCCATATATTATTTATAAACTATTGCATCGTTGTAGATTTTGTTGCCTTGGTGTAAGTTTGGACTATTTTTATTGTTTGTTTTGGATCAAAATAAAAAACTTGTCTCAATTTTTGATCCGACACCAATACCTACTTTGGGGAGAATGTACTTAAAACCGTGGCCGGCAACCTAAATATTGCCCTTGAAGTTGCAAACCCTGCATTCAAGGATGATATCTCTAAATGGGAATGCATAGTTCCTATTGCTCCAACAAACTCACACTGGTACGAATCTTTTTAATGCATTACAATATTTATTGATTCATTCAAAGCACATTATATCTTTATTGCATACATGCAGTGCCCTGTCGGGTTATTTGGTTTTCAATTTCATGCACTCATTGTGCGATGGAAAACTATATTTTTCCATACCCAAGGTGAGTATTTACACCATGCTTACTTGTATACACATTGTACATGCAACTTGTTATAACAATGTTGTATAATGCATATGTAGCCTGGTTTTCAGTTGAGGAAGCAATTTTTGGTGCATATTCTAAAGTATGAAGAGAATGAAGCTCAAAACAATATCCCATCCATTGAACGAATCATCATAGATCACATCTACAGATGGACTTTCATTGCTTCAAAAGATGGACCTTCAAGACATGCTTAGTTCTGGTTCTTAAAATATATATTTTTGTAATAATTATAATACAATTATTATGTGACCGTTAATTTTATGCGGAGATATGTTATAGGACTAAACTGACACATCTATGATAGTTTTAGGACTTGTGATGCATTTTACTCTTTCTGGATCATGTGTTACACGCTTGCTCATATCATTGGGCATTAGACACATTTAAATGGCTCGGTAAAAAAATCACTAAAATAAAAATTAAATTTACAGTAGATGTTTTTACTATGGATTATGATACGTGTGTGTTGGATTACAAATATGTCACACTTTTTTAAATACAATTTGAGTGACATGATAATATTTTTTAACCATCCAAATTTTTATGTAAAATTTATTTTGGTTAATATTATACCATGTAAACTCATTTTGTTTCAGACGTGCGTTGCACATGCATACTTACTAGTGTAAATCAAAAAGAAAAAAAAGCCTCTCACTCTCCTTCCGGAAGAAGCCATGTCGAAACCGCCACCGCCACCGCCAACGCCGCCCGCCTCCGAGGCCTCGTCCTCTGTCGCCGCGGCCGCTCCTCGCTCCTTTCCTCCAACGCTCCTCCTCCCTCCTTCATCCAGTGGGAACCGAGGCGCGCGCGGCGGCAGTGCCGCGGGGAGCAGGAAGGGCAAGGCGCCGGTCGGTTCGGCGGCCGGCGCGCAGGGAGAGAGACACCAGCACGACCCGCTAGTGGAGGCGGTGAGGTTGGTTGGGAGGGACGTGGACCCAGGGGTCGCCGGCGCTGACATCCTGGAGCTGGCGATGGCCAAGGGGCCCATGTTCTCGTGGCTGAGGTACTGGCCGGAAGAGGGGTATCCCGAGGAGGGCCGACCTTACTGAAGCCCATCTCGGCTGTTAGGTATATACTCCCTCCGTCCCATAATATAAGAGCGTTGCTCTTATATTATGGGACGGAGGGAGTACTTGCAATTTTATTATGCGTCAGTGTTGGGGCCTTTTCCCCTGATCGATCCAGTCCAGGAGTTGATCATCTCCCGTGCCACTAATTATCATACTGCCAATGACTATCCTGTGCACCTATGTAGTTCAAAATGTGCTTAAGATTACTGCAGACAATGATCCAATGATCCCTTCAATGTGAGTTTATCTTCACTCGGTGTCTGAAATGATATGTGGTGCAAAATGGATCATGTCTTGCCAAATTGGCCAATTTGAGTTATAGCCTTGCTAACTCTTTTTGTTTGATGAGGTTAAGCTAATATTCATATCTTACCTGATAACTGTCCACTTTACCACCCAAAATAGCCCGTTTGATTTAAGCTGTGCACGTACTGAGCTAAGTTAATGATCCACGAACATTGATGTTTCTGATTACATGTTTTAAATTATTTAACTTGATCTCAGTTTCTTAGTTTGATTCAAACTGCATGTTTTGATTGTGAGTGGTGCTAGTGAGGAAATTCAGTGGGACTAAGATGAGTTATTGTATAATTATCGCTGAAATATATGAAACCAAAGCTATATATTAAATTTAAAGAAGATGTGGAAACATTATTTTCTCAGAAGCTCAAGTATAGCCACACAACAACCATTCAATACATCCATCTTAAGTCCCCATGCTCCATTTTGTATATATTTAGGCACTTATCTACGGATATCTAAGGACTAGCTGATACATTATAAAATACAAACCATTTTACAAGCTTCTGTAGATATCTCACAAGTCACAAACTCACACAATATTATCACGCGCCTAAAGGACCATTTTCTTATGTCAAACCAGGAGCCTGTAGGACTGACCTCACCAATTCAAATTCTTGTACACATGGGTTCAGTTCAGGCATTATGTGTGGACGCCTGAAGAAATCCATTGCGAATCTGACTGGCAATGTCTGCAACAGCACCTGGGCCATGCGGGAGGAAAACTGCAGAAGATTTGGATGAAGCGCCGATCTCTTTCATGGTGTCAAAGTATTGAGTGAGCAGAACCAAGTCCATCACATCCTTGGCGGAAGTCCCAGGCACATTGCCAGAAAAGCCAAGCACACTGTCTCTGAGGCCATCAACTATTGCCTGCCGCTGCCTTGCAATTCCAAGGCCAGAGAGATACTTAGCTTCAGCCTCTCCCTCAGCTCTCTTGATTTGAACGATCTTTTCTGCCTCTGCCTTTTCATTTGCCGCAACACGCATTCTTGCAGCTGAACAGCATAATAAAAAGAAATGGTTAAACATATACATCAAACTGCTTAGATAAAACATTAGGGTTTTAGATCAGCTATATCAACACCCTAATGTGAACTACTCCTAAGGTTTGTTAGCAATACATACATGGAACACCTGCATTGTTGCTAGATTTTAGCAGTTGATACTCCAAACTAAGCTCTACTCAAGTAGGCAAATGCTTACCGGCATTAATTTCATTCATAGCCTTTTTAACCTTTTCATCTGGCTCTATATCAACAATTAGTGTCTGCACAATCTCATAGCCATAAGCAAACATAGCCTTCTCAAGCTCCTGCTCCACAGATTTTGCTATGTCATTCTTTTGCTCAAAAACATCATCCAGTTGTAGTTTGGGAATGCTTGCTCTGATAACTGCAAGATCATATACCCTTGTTAAGAATCACTTGGAGAAGATTTTTAGCATTTACATATAGAAAAATTTCTTCAATTCACGAGAATTTCCAGAAATTACTATATTTTAAGAGGATAATCCTTACCATCAAAGACATAAGATTGGATTTGAGATTTTGGGTTGCTCAGCTTATAATACGCATCATTTGCTTTGTCCTCCATTGCTCGGTATTGAATGGATGCAACAATTGTAACAAAAACGTTATCCTGTAAGAGGATGCATAGTGTCAGCAGAAAATAGATCGCATAAACTAATGTGATCTCTACAAGTTTGTGTGATGCATGGGGGTGTTTTGAATGGATAATTCAAGAAGTGAAATATAAGAGTACCTTTGTCTTTGTCTCGCAGCGAACATCCATTTGCCTAAGCCTAAGTGTAAGCTTACCACTGACACGGCTTCCGATAATCCATGGCACACAGTGACACCCCGGATCAAGCACATCCTCAAATTTCCCAAATCGTTCCTTGATGGCTACTGTTGACTGGTCCACTTGTACACAGCAAAGCAACTTGCCTATTGCTGCAACTAGTTTGCCCATTCTTATCTCTGTCTTGAAACAGTGAAGGTATGAATCAATGTTACAACAGCTTTCAGATTAATTAAAAAATAAATTCATTGCCAGTCACTTTTTGCAGGCAAATTATTTATGTGCTGTAGCAGCACTATACAAGAAAATGGTGTACATACTACATATAGGTAATCCTCCTGTATGAAATAGTGAGATCCATACAAACTATGACTAACTGGCCAACAGATTACCGAATCATTAACTATCTGCTTAATAGATTAACATATTGCTGGGTTTTTCGCTTGTTTTCATAATAGGTTATCATATTTGCTGAATTATTCTTTGTATATTTTCAAAAATAATAATTTTGATTTGGTTCGGGAAGCTTTGTGGTTTGCCGAAAGCTAACTTCAAAATGCCAATATATTGTAAGTTATCTAAGAAAGATGATGTTGTCACCAATTATTGTTGGTGGGCTGATTGCCTCAACATCTTCTTTTTCCTCTGATTTAATTTCATCCCAGACGGATTTTTCTTTACACTTGAAGGATCGATAAGTTTTTGCATTGTTTGCATTACAAGACAGCAGCATAATTTCTTTCCCCCTAGAGCAGGATAGGAGCAGAGAAGAAGTTAAAGGGAGGTGGTATAGTTGACTTACATTAACCTCTCTTCTGATCTTTGAGCACTGGCACCACAACCACTGCTGAATACTTGACCTAACTGGTGAAGATAGTTCAGATTGTTGAAGAGGATATGGGATAACTGGATTTTGTCTTGAATTGTCTAGGAGCATGGGGAGTGCTTTTATACATGAGTAGTTGGGTCATATGTATCCAGGTCAACGCCAGCATTTCTCTTTTGGAATCTGCACAGTAGCCTGGGAGAAACTTCTTAGGCTGGTCATAGTGGGGAGTAACTTAGACTAGTAACATATATATGTTACTAGTCTATGTTACTACCTTCATAGTGGGTAGTGTCATAGGTGTGGTAACATAGTTGCCTTCATTTATTACTTTGTAGACTCATTATGCATTGGAAACCGCTATGTGATGGTAACATATTATGTTACTCTATTTGCCTCTCTCCTCATTAACTACTTGCCACATCATCATTTTTGCTTATGTGGCATCTATGTTACTACCTATGTTACTCCCACTATGACCAGCCTTAGGGTGGGTTTGGATTTTTGTTGTTTGAATCAGTTGCAGCCAACCAAACCCAATACCATGGTTGGTTATGATAGTCTTGGCTAAATAAGCATTTAATTCCGTTGTCAACGTAGACCGGGCTTTAATGATAGTTGTCGTTCAAAGCTTGGTATCTTAAATGTTGGATTTATAGTCTTGAAAGGAATTTATTTATTTTCTCTCTAAGAAACCTGACTAAGATCTCATACCTCAAGAATTGTGTTCTTAGAGCATCTCCAGCCGTTCGGCCCCCAGGACGCCGAAAAAGCGCCGTCTGGGGCTGAACCGGCGTATCTTTTAGGCATGAGGGCGATAGTGTTCCCAGTCGCCGCCCCCAGGTCGCCCCCCAAATTGGCGCAAACAGGGCACAAAGTCGGCGATTTGATTCAAATT
The DNA here is from genome assembly GCF_018294505.1 of Triticum aestivum. Classification (NCBI taxonomy): domain Eukaryota; kingdom Viridiplantae; phylum Streptophyta; class Magnoliopsida; order Poales; family Poaceae; genus Triticum; species Triticum aestivum. The sequence goes on from NC_057794.1 coordinate 254,217,312, forward strand.
TGCACAAACATGGCATAAACTCGGCGATTTTCATTCAGATTTGTACAAAAAAAATAGAGAACAACTACGCCTAGCCTAGCCTACTACATCGCTGCCACCGCCTGCCGGAGCCCGCTGCCGCCTTCTACATACTGGGAAGCCTATAGAAACGGGTGTAGTCGCCGCCGCCGCCGTCGTCATCGTCGTCGCACGCCCCGCCGGAGCTGTCGCCGTCCCTGCTGCACCCCTGGCCAGGGTCGCCGACGCGCGGTGGGGCGCTGGATGGCCCGGCCTCATCCTCCTCGTCGCTGTCGAGGACGATGACGCCGCCCTCCTCGCACCCGCGGCGCCGGGCCTGGAGCTCCTTGTATGCTCGGCGCTGGCGGCGCACCTGCTCGCGGAGGTAGTCCTCCTTCGCCCATTGTAGGGCGGCCTCGTCGTCGGGGGCCACCATGCCGACGTGCTCCGGCTGCAGCACGGCTCGGGCTTCGGCCGGACCAGACGGAGGAAGCGCGGGGAGGGGCGGGAACCCTCGTTGATGACGAGGGCGCTGCTGCGGGTGCGGCGCCGGAGCGGCATCTCCTCCGGCTCCGGCTTGACGGGGCGGAGCCCCGGCGAGCCGGGGCCCGACGACGAGGACGCCCCCGGCTCCATCCGTCGCGGCGTTCAGGAGCTACCACGACGGCGAGAGAAGAACGACTGAGGCGGGTACTCGAGGCGCGGTACGTTGCCGGTCTCGATGTGGTCAAGGACGGCCTCGAGCGTGCGGCCTGGCACGCCCAACCACTCGCGCCACCAGTCGGCGTTGAGGCGGCCGCGGGGGATGACGCCATTGGTGGAGGCGACCTGTTCTTCGCGGCAGCGCGCGAAGTACATGGTCCACATCGTGTGGCTGTCGACGGCGTACCTTGACTCGTTCTGCTGCTCCGGCGGCAGGGACGAGCGAATGCGGGCGATCTCGGCCCGCCGTGCCGCCCCGTCGGGCATCGGTGGCACCGGGATGCCGCCGGCGCTCAGCCTCCACACACCCGGCACATGCATGTCCGACGGCGCCAGATACTCGGCCTCGTAGAGGAGGCGCGCCTCCGGCTCTTGGAGATGGCGACGGCCGAAGCCGTTCGCCGCCGCGCCGTCGCCGGGGAACTTCTCAACCATTTGCTCATCGGCGGGAAGGGGGCGGTGGGCTGCTCTGTGTGGCGATGTGAGGCGTGGTGTGGCAGCTGTGGCCTTCACCGGCGGGGGATGGGCTTTTATAGCCGCGGCCGGGCGGCGAGAGCCTGCATGCTGGGCGACGCGTGGCGGGAGCGGACGGGACGCACGTCGGTGACGCCTTCACTGCGTCGCCCGTGAGGCATCAATGTAGGCTGACCGGCGCGACAGCCTTGGCCAGCCTCACATTGATTTCCGCGGGAACCGAGGCGATGAGGACGACGAAGGGGCATCTCGCTGACGCTGCGGGCCCATCCCCGTTCGCACCAAAACCGCTTTCCCAGGCGCCTCCCAGCGCGCCGGGTTCGGCCTGGGTCCACTGACGCCAGTTTCAACTCAAACCTGCGAAAAAAGGCTCCGGGGCGCGCGCCTGAGCTGATTTTTAGGCGCCGGCGCGAAAAAAACGCCTGGGTAGAGCGTGTTGGGGGCGCGGCTGGAGATCCTCTTAAGATCTCAGGGTCACAAGCAAAGTTTTTTTTTCTTTTTTGAGTACTGAAACTTTCATTTTGGCTGGAGTGTTTAACAATCTTTCTTTGTCAATTGTAACTGTTGCCTTACAATGGCAACTACTATGTGTTTTAGTGGATCTTTCGAAAAACTTCGTGTTTGGTGCTAGTTTAGGGCATGTACAATGGTTGATAAAATAGTCTTATCTTAGATCTTGCATCTAATTAAAAGATAACAAAAAAATGTCTACAGTAGGTCATTTCTTAGCTTTATCTTCATAACTAGTTATTCCTAAAAACGTGGTGACACATATTGTGCTAAGATATCATCTCTTGTCTTATCTTAAATAAAAAGAGATAAGCCTTTTCTTATGAGGCCTCTCTCCTTCACCTCATCATTTATTCTACATGGCACTCCTAAGATAGCACCACTGTACATGCCCTAATATATTATCTCTTGGCTTATCTTAAATAAGAGAAGACAACCTTTTTCTTATGAAGTCTCTCTCCTTCACCTTATCATTTATCCTACATGACACTTCTAAGATAACACTACTGTACACACCCTTACTAATAAGTCGACGTGAGTTGATTGGGTAAGATTTATATCATGTTACCACTGAAGGCCGGACTTTTGGAGCCGCTGGAAAAGGTTGAAACTTTTTGGAGCCGTTAATCGTTCTTTTCATGTTTGCCCATTAATTTCCTGTGGAAGTTACGGAAAATCCTCCCCCGATTGATGTCAAATAACTCGAAAAAAGTAGCCGAGGTATTTGTTGATGGTATGGTAATGGTGAGAGGCAGCTGTGGTTTATGTTCGAACTCCGCGTCACCTCCATTATTTTGCTGTCTGTGACAGCACAAACATGGCAACTTGGCAATGGGTAAGGACTGACGTGCATGACGAATCAAAATTATAATTGTTGACCTGCGATTGGAGCTTTGTATCGTACTACGCGTTTTGCTGGTTTGGCCGTTCAATGGTCGGAAATTCCCCAGCGGCGACCATTCCACTAGGATCAAATAATGATCCACTAGTGGTTGTCGTGGAGGTGTGGCTTTGATTAGGATCAGGATCAGGATCAGGATTGTTTCAAAGCTTGCAACCTTAAGTGCTAGAGGCCCAACCTGAATGAAATTTGCTTTTATCTCTCTTCGAAACTTGAATATGGAAATGCTACTTGAAGAACGGTATTCCTTCATCTGAAAAGGAATCCTATGCTTGGAGTATCTTCGAGGATTGCTAATTTGATTCCCTATATCTATATGTCCGTGGACGCGTCCGTGCAGGAGCCCGCCCCGGCAACCACATGCCTCATGTGCAAAACATCTAATCCGTATAAAGCCATGAAACGTTGATTTCATACATAGTTCATACAAACTAATAGATGGTTAAAAAACGAGCTACATTCAAAAAGAAGATTGCAAATTATGTACTACCCTACTCCTACTTCTTGTCGGAGTAGAGCTCGATGACCCCCTTGCCGGAGTCGCCAGCCTCGTGGTCGTTGGTGGTGGGGCGAATCGAGGGCATCTCATTGTTGTCAGCGTCGTCCGCAAAGAGCTCCTCCCACTCAACGTTGTGGAGGTGGAATCGGCCACGGTTCGCCGCCACACCTCCTCGAACTCGAGGGGCTCGAGAGTAGTGCGGTTCTCCGTGAAGAGGGTGTTGTCACAGATGAGCTAGGCGAAGGCGGCAGCACCCTTGCGTTCGGCCTCGAATCGCGCCTCCGCTGCGAGGTGCTCTACCTCCTCTGCTTGGGCGCGGAGGAACTGCTCCTCTGCCTCCTCTGCCTCCTCCATCGAGAGGAGGTGAATTTTGTTGCCCTTGCAGGCCACGACGTCCACCACCTCGAACCCGTCGATAGGATCAATCCTCACCTCATCCATGCTCGCCACCTCCTCCTCCACCAACTCCTCTGTCACTTTCATGCTGGATCCTTACCTTTCGTGTTCCGTTGTTTGATCTTAGTTAACTCCTCTCTTGCTTTGCACGCAGTTCTACTTTGTAGTTTGCTACGGTGGAGCCATTGTGATCGGAGGAGTCCTAGGCAGCTCCTTCGCTGAAGAGATGAAGGGCAAGGTGATGAAAGTGCTAGGGTATGCGCTTGGCTCGGTCAGTGTATCACAGTGCCGATAGTTGGCTTCCTTTGGTGCCCTTTCGCTTGGCGCTGGGATGATTGAAGATGGTGGTTATGTTAGCATCGTCTGTTTCTCTTTGTTATCAAAGTAGCCAAGACATTGTTGAATGGCTTATAATATGTTTATGATGCAATACCGATGAAGTGGATTGGTGCAACATGCAACATTGGTGCAACAAACACAAAGATCGCAACAACAACGGTCATTCAAAAAATTAGAATGGCCTCCGCCGCGAGCTTAGCCCATCACTCTGACGCAAGCATCTTGTAGTATGTGACCTTCTCATGGACCATGGCGGACGGCAAGATCGGAGCAGACGAGGATCCAATACCGGCGTGGACGGAGTGAAAAAGGAGGAAATTAGGGCGGGTAGGGTTTGACACTCACCGTCCGGCTTTAGTAGTTGAGGCTTGGCTCCACGGGAGTGTGATGAATGTGGGCACCAAATAGGTGGCCTCCCTGGTGAACCAATGGGTTTTGCCATAGGTTTTGCCGGTCATTCTAACGTGATGGATGTGTTCAGGTGGCCAAAATTGCCTGTCTCCCTCCTCCCCCCTCCACACATACATATGAGTTGAAAATGAGTTGCGGCGGACAACCCAAACATATGAGTTTGGATGACAATTTTCTGTCCGACAAAATGTAAAGTCCGATTAGAAAAAGACAAGATGGAATGCAAAAATGTGTTCCTCCGGTATTTATTCTTTAACTTTGTCATTTGGATGGGAGAGTGTTCAGCGTTCCTTGTCTGCCATTAATAAGTGTGTCATAAAAAATACAAGAGTCTGATTGAGTTTCCTTGGTCAAGCTCTTTTTAAGATAGCAACAACAACCGTGGAGTTGCATTCTTCTTCTTTTCCTCTCCTTATTTGCTCGTTGATTTCTTGTAAAAGGTACTGAAAGTTGTTTCCGTTTTCTGAAACACGCGTCAAATGTTTGTCATTTGTATTATAAGAGGGGGCTGGGATATTCTTTGTGGGTTGAGATAGTTGGCCATGGCAAAAAAATGTATGGTTGACGCTGGAACTAAAACTAAAAGCCATGATATTCGTTGTCACCGTGTAAACGACAGATCCTTGCGCATCTCTGTGCGCGGAGAATTTTCGTTTGGTCTGGAATACAAAAATGGTAGCGACGGATAAGAACCGACGACATCGACATGGGCAAGCAATCATTGTGCTATGTCCTGGACGTGTTTTGCTTTTTTTAGGCAACCCTGCGAAACTTTATTCATCCGTCACAATGTTTACATGGACGAAGGAAATACCCTCATACTGGCCTAACCAAACATGACGGCCAGGCCCAAGACCCAACACATATTTCGCAAGGTTGTGAGCATCAAAGTTTGAGCTCCTAAATTCGTGAACTATCTTACATGAAATAAAAAAAATTGAATGCAACTTAATCTCCGAATAACTGCACCATAGTTTGATGCACCACCATTCGAGATTTCCTCCACAACTCCCTTACAGTCTGAAGCAACATGAACTCGTTGGAGGTAAAGATCATCGGCAAGAGCTAGTGCTTCTCTTATAGCCAAGAGATTTCCTCCATTGGCCGAAGCCACTTTCTGTGGATAGATGATATTAACCTCTGATAAGTAGGAGTTTATGAAGTAGTTGATGGACTGAGGACTCCGAAACAGTCCTTCATGAATTTATTTCCTTCTAGTTCCCCAAATAGCCTACAATGTAACCACCAATCTTATAAAATCCTCTGCCTTGAGGCTCTCTTGAAGGGCAAATAACCATCTTTTCGCACTCTCATGTTGAACAATGCAAAGCTGATCGAGCACTTCTTCTGATGATAAAGCCCATGTACATCGAGAGACCGGACACTCGAGTAAAGCATGTTTCCATGTGTTGTGAGCCCCGCATAATGGGCACACTGCTGTTGTGGCCATATTACGGTGTTGGAGAACTTCGCCCGTAGGGATCGAGTGCCTCGCAAGTCGCCATGCAAATACTTTGATCTTGGACGGCACTTGCATTTTCCAGAGCTTTGTTCCACTCCCCACTCTCCCTATTTATAAGTGATGACTCCTTCGTCCCCTCAAGCCAATTTTCTCTGCTGATTTTTGTTGTCACAAGCATGCGGTATGCCGAGGCTACTGTGAAAATCCCCCGCGGGGTCTCACCCCAAGCCCAAAAATCCTCTACCCGTCGAGTGCAAAGGGGAATCTTCATAATCTCTTCCGCGTCGAAGGGAGTGAATACTGCTCTAACCACTCCCTCCCTCCAAGAGGCTATGGTTGTGTCAATTAACTCAAATACTTTCTCTGGTAGAGCTGGTATGAGAGAAGTAATCGGTCGCTTAAAGCTGGGTCTCGGTATCCAGTTATGGTGCCAAATGTTGGTGGTCTCTACATCGCCAATTCTACGAATAACTCCCTGAGCAAGCACATCCCTTCCGTCAATTATGGCCCTCCATATCTGAGATGGATGTGGTCCAAGAGTTGCATCAAGCAAGGAGCAAGTCGGGTAGTAGGTTGCCTTGAGTATTTCTTCACTTAGTGAAACGTCATCAACCAAGACTCTCCATGCCTGCCTTGCTAAAAATGCCAAGTTAAACAGCTCCAAATCTCTGAAACCCATACCCCCCATATACTTAGGTCTGATCATCACATCCCAAGAAAACCATGATGGTTTCCTCTTTCCTCTTTTACCGCCCCACTAGAACTGACGTATGAGGGAGGTAACATCATCACACACTCCCCTAAACATGACACGGAGTACACTGGAATTGCTTGAGCAACCGACTTTATCAAGACCTCCTTGCTGGCAGCTGGTAGTAATTTTTCCATCCATCCTCTTACTTTTTCCCACAGCCTATCTCGCAAATATTTGAACGTTCCATTCTTGGAGTGTCCAACATCAGTAGGCATGCCCAAATAACAATCACTTAAGGATTCGTTTTGCACCTGAAGGCCGTTCTTCACCCCCTCCCTGGTGACTTGTGGACATCCTCTGCTGAAAAAGATGGAAGATTTTGCACGGTTTACTCTCTGGCCCGAAGCATTGCAATACCTATTCAGCAGGTTTGATACAAGTTCCGCTCCCTCTACACTTGACTTGAAAAGCAACATGCTATCATCTGCGATAAGTGATGACTGAGAACTGGTTTTCAGGAGGCACGAGAGGCCCTCTGCTGCAATCAAGAAAAGGTAAGGGGATATGGGATCTCCCTGCTGAATTCCTTTGGATGGTTTAAAAGCTTCAACTCTTTCTCCATTGAACAAAACTGAAAAGGAAACTAATGAAACCATGTTCATGACTATGTCAATCCATACCTGTGCAAACCCCAATTTTTCCATGATAGCTTTCAAATAAGGCCACTCCAACTTGTCATAAGCTTTCATCATATCAAGCTTCAAAGCACAAAAACTATTATTCTTTGACATGTTTCGCTTCATAAAGTGCATACACTCATATGCACATATAATTTTATCCGTTATTAGCCTCCTTGGCACAAAAGTCGATTGCTCCTTCGAGATGATATCTGGTAGAATAAGCCTCAATCTGTTCGCAACCACCTTGGATGCAATCTTGTACATCACATTACACAAACTGATGGGTCTATATTGAGAGAGGAGTGTGAGGTTCATCACCTTGGGAATTAAGACAAGTATTGTATCATTAATACACTTGGGGGTCGTCTCTCCTCTGACAATCTGTAGCACAATGTTAGTCACATCCCCTCCACAAACGTCCCAGTGTTTCTGAAAAAAATGGGCTGGAAACCAATCAGGCCCCGGTGTCTTCATAGGGAACATTTGGAACAAAGCACACTTTACCTCATTCGCAGAGTAAGGCGCACATAGTTGCTCGTTCATTGCCGCTGTTACTTTCCTTGGTACATGCTCAAGGATTGTTTCTACTCCCTAAACTCCTTTAGACAAGTACAATTCTTGGTAGAAACTATTGGCCAGTGTCGTGGTTCTGAGTCTGACAGTATAATGGGGGGTAGGGATGTAGAGGCAAGATCTTAGCTATGGAGGAGTTGTACACGCAAGTTTTACGAGTTCAGGCCCTTCTCAGAGGAAGTAACAGCCCTACGTCTCGGAGCCCAGAGGCGGTCGACTAGATTATATGCGTGTGTGTTATAGGGGATGCGAACCCTTGTCCCTGAGGAGGGGGGTGGCTTATATAGAGTTCGCCAGACCCCTCCCACCCTTAGTTACAAAGGGTTTAAGGTACATAAAGATGGGGACGTTACTGGTAATGCCTGCAATAAAGATACATAATGACCATTAAAGCTATGACTTAATTCCCGACCGTTGCAGAGTGGAGTGGCTCTAGATCTTCTGGTAGTCGAGTGATTGTCCATACGGTCGAGTGTCTTCAAGACTGTCGAGTGGAACATAGCTTCATGGTCGAGTGGATGATGATTTTTCTTCGAATGCTTCTGGTTCTTTTAGAGATGTCCTTGGGGAGGATATCTTGGACAGATCCATGACCCTACCCTAGGTACATAGCTTCATCATTAGCCCCCGAATGGATTAGGGTTTGAGTGAGGAAGGAGTTGAAAACACTTCTGACTCATTTTTCGTGCTATGAGTATATCTTGTTCTGGATCAATGAACTGAAGTGACGACACCAACTTCTTTTTCAGTCGCCTTGATCCATTCTTAGTTTTTGTTGAGTGAACTTTTATTGAAGAGTTCCGAGCGATGATGTGGATGGATGTCTTCCGTCTGATAAGTTCTTCTGCTGTCACGGATTTCGCGAGATTCGAATTTTGGGAAGCGCGCCGGACGGGGGAGGCCGCGGTAATCGGGACGGATTAGGCAGGTCGCCTCGATCTCCGCACCACCTTTTTTGCCACGTATTGCACGCGTGACTGTTATGGGATTTGATAAGATCGTCCGGGCCTACAAGTCAGTCACTCGGAAGTGTCCTTATAAAAGGCACTGGACCGGGCTTTTGAATAGTGCGCCCTCATTCTCCTTCTTCCTCAGATTTCTCTGCTGCATCTGCTTCCGCTCTTGGCGTCGTAGCCCCGCTTGGACTCGATTCACTGCCATGGGGAAGGAGAAGACGGTGGCGTTGGAGCGTGCAAAGAAGGCGACGGCGAAGGCGAAAGGAAAGAGGACCAGCCGGGGTGGATCCTCGTCAAGGTCCGGCCTGTCGCCGGGCTGGATCCAGGGTGACTGGATCCGCTCGACGATCAGCCAGGACGACATCGACGATCTGGTTGAGGGGGGACTAATCCCCCACGAATCGGCGTGGCTCCCGGGGAACGAGACCGAGCCGCGGCCGCAGGAGGGTGAGTGCGTTCTCCTCGCCACTCATGTCGACCGCGGGTTTTCTTTGCCTCCCCACCCTTTCTTTCGTGATTTTTTGACCTTCTTCGGGGCTCAACTCCACCACTTTACTCCAAACACCATCGTGTACCTTGCTGCCTTCGTGTCAATGTGCGAGAATTTCTTGGGTTGCCGACCGCACTAGGGTCTCTTCAAGCACATATTCACATGTCACTCCCAGACGGTCAAGAAGGCCAACCCGAGTGACGAGAGGACGCACGTGATACAGATGTGTGGGGGCCTTGGAATTCAAATGAGGAACAAGAGCACCTTCCCAGCTATGATCTCCTGACTCGGTCCGGGGCTAGCAGTCGACCTGGTTTTACTTCAAGGATCAGCCGACCCCGGTCCAGTCGACTGGACTTCCCCCCTTTTCCCTAGCTCGTGTGGATAAGCCCTCCTCCTTGAGGGTGATCCCGGAAGAGAAGGCGCAGGTGAAGGTGTTGGTCGAGCGGGTCGTCCAACTTGTCCGCGACGGAGTGACTGGTATGGACCTGCTGGAGGTCTTTCTCAGTCGACGCATCCAACCACTCCAAGCCTGTGACCATCCGATGTGGATGTACTCGGGACTCAAGGATTCCACTCAGATCCACCCGGAGGACGTCCGTGAGGACACGGTGGAGAAGTGGCTGAGAGGAATCACCGACAACAAAGATAATCCCCAGGGGTCCAGGAGGGTGATTCCATTCGACCATTTGCGCCAGCCGGAACAGGTATGATTCTGCATTGTCGAGTGTCTTCTTGATTCACTATGTAACATCTTGTTGACGGTCGACTATATTTCTTTTGTTCATTGTCTTTTCAGGCTCTTATTGATATGTACTCGATGCCCAATGGAGTGCAGGAGCAAAATGTCGAGGAAGGGGCGAGCGGGGGCGAGAGTGGAGAGTGGCACTCGGATGCAGAGGAGGACGAGGAGAGCGATGACTCGAGTGATGAAGAAGAGGTCGACTCGCCTCCTCGTAGAGAGAGGAGGTCCAAGCACGCTCACGACCCGGCGAGCACCCCTAACCTGGCGGCCGCACCGACTGGGCAATCTTCGAAGCACCCTCGGACGTCTTCTCCGGTGCCGACTGAGAAGGTATCGAAACAGCTCAAGACTGCGCCGCCTCCTGCGCCGAAAGCATTGAAGGCCACATCCTCCAAACCACCGAAGGCTTTGCCCAGAATCAAAGTGCGGTCCCCACCATCTCCGGGTAATCATCTTACCCGATCTTTTGGTTGACTCGAGCAATAGAACATAACCGATTGAATGTTGACATTTGCAGTGCTGCTACATCTGGAACTTCTTCCTACCAATACCAAGACGAGGAAATGGAAGACGCGGTTACCTCCAACCCAGGTAAAACTCTCATGATCTTGTTCTTGATTATTTGGTCGATTAAATTCTGGCGATTCACTTGGGGTCGACTGATTTATTTGCAGCCCCACCCAACGTCATTGAGCTTCCAGATGATGAATAAGATGTGGCCCCTAGGCCCAGAAAGAACAAAAAATTAGCACCTGGCAAGACGTCTCAGCAGGGACCGATGACAACACCAACCGTCCGACAATCTGAAAACGCAGGTGGGGCCTCTGCAACTTTTGTTGTCCCATTGTTGAGTGAGCGCCCTGCACCGTCGATTGTACCGGTGTTTCCTTCAGTCGTCCAACCTCATGCTTCGGAGCTTCAAGCTGCCGCACCTGGGTCGTCTGCCCCCTTCTTCACCAACTACCATGTTCCGGAAAACCAGTCGGACGTGGCTGCGGAGGCCATTCGTCAGGCTAACGTGATGATGGAGCGGATGAAGACGGTACACGAGAACAGCCATGCCGCTTACGATGCCAGCGTGGCTCTTCGGGCCAATGTCCAGGTAAGTAGGCTTTCGACTGACCTTGTTCTATTAGGATATGCTACCTGAAATATTTTCTTTCATACAATCTCTTATTGTTTGCGTCGAATCTGTACACCCACTGGGTGTTTTGTTGTCTTTAGCATTTGCGCTCTTCCACTCGGCCTGGGCGAGTGGGATCTGAACCAGTGGGGGCACGCTAAGTGCACCCACTGGGTGTAGTCCCCAAGACCGCGGTCGACTGCGGGCAGTCGACCGGGGTCTGAGTACTTTTCCCTTTCCTTTCTTCCACTCGACCCGGGCGGACCGGCCGAGTGGGATCTGAACCAGTGGGGGCACGCCAAGTGCACCCATTGGGTGTAGTCCCCGAGACCGCGGTCGACTGCTGGCAGTCGACCGGGGTCTGAATAGTTCTTCTCTCTTTCTTCTCTTTTTTTAGTCGACCCGGGCGGACCAGTCGAGTGGGATCTGAATCAGTGGGGGCACGCCAAGTGCACCCGCTGGGTGTAGTCCTCGAGACCGCGGTCGACTGCGGGCAGTCGGCTGGGGTCTGAGTAAACTTTTAAGTTTTATTCACTTGGAAGTAAATAATCTTTGATCTTGTCGATTGACACGTCTTTTACCTTCTGTAGAAATCTTGTACTCTCATTTCTAAATTTGCCGAATTTGAGGAGAAGCAGAGGCAACTCAACCTCGACTTGGAGCTGGCCCAACAAAAGTTGAAGAAAGCTCAAGATGAAGCTGTTGGTATGGAAGGTAACTGCCTGTCGACTGTTCACATCGATCGTCTTTTAAGATATTTCTTCGATCTCTTGTTTGATCCGATTGCTTCTTTTGCAGAGAAAATGAGGTTGGCTCTGGAGAAGAAGGACTTGGACCTTGCAGCTGCATAGAAGGAAGCTCAAGATAAGACTGCCCTTGCAGACCAGAAGCTGGCTTCGGTCGGAGTGTTGGAAGGAGAAGTAAGCAAGCTGAAGTCCTCTCTCAATGAGTCCAACCGAGAGGTAACTCGTCTGAATAAGGATAAGATTGCTCTAAATGAGAAGCTAGAGTCTGCGGTCCGTAAGAGAAATGACACGGAAGCCTATCTAAGAACTCTTGCCAAGAAGCTCTATCTTATGCTGGAAGGTACTCCTTTTAATCTGACTGCTTTACTGCTTGCAAGTTAATCCTTTCCAGTCGACTCACTAACTCTTTGACTGCAGAATTCTGCCAAAACTTTGACGAGGAAACTGGATGGATCGAGACGGGTTTAGACCCTATCGTTTCTCCGGTCGACGACGAGGCTGCCATGAATGTGCTTCGACTGGAATCCCGTGTCGCCAGCGTCACAAGTTACCTCGCTCGTTTGAAGGGGGCAGTTTCACGGATCGACTCATCACTCTGGCCAAGGGCGACACTTCAAAATGACCTCGAATGTCTGATGACTCAGCTCAACGAGATTCCTGGTCGAGTGCAAGAGTGGAAGAAGTCCTCTGCCCGGTGTGGTGCTGACGTGGTGTTGTCCTTGGTAAGGGTCCACTGCAAGGAAACTCGTGAAGACAAGCTGGCGGCGATCAAGGTTGCCGACACCAAAAGGCACGACTTCTAGTCCTTTATGGAGACTTTCATCACTGCTGCCACTCGGACCGCAGATGGAATCGACTTGGACGAATTCGTCGAACCCGCCAGCCCTCCTCCTGCCGAGTGAACAAACTATGAGATCTAAACATGTCTTAAATTTACCTCGGAATGCCGAGTGGTTGCTGTAATCATTAAACTCCTTCGGTCTTGACACTCGAATACTTTTGATTTGTCGCTTGGAACTTTAGGATTTATCCAAACTGCTTTTGAATATGCTTGCGATTGCTTTTGGAATCTGCTCCCTATTTGGAATGACCTTCGTGTTTGAGATGCAGCCTTGAAATGGAGACTTCAATCGAACTGCGCCTTGTCATCCTTGCGGACAAGGATGGAGCGCATGTTGTATTTGTGGCGTAGCTCAGAGAAGAAGGCCGCGGTCGATCTGCACCTCGTCGCCCTTGCGGGTAGGGATGAAGCATACGTTGTATTCGTGGCGCAGCTCCAAAGGAGAAGGTTGTAGTCGACCTCGTCGTCCATGCAGATGGGGATGGAGCGCATGTTGTATTTGTGGCGCAGCTCTGAAGGAGAAGGTTGCAGTCGACCAGCACCTCGTCGTCCTTGCAAATAAGGGCGGATTTTAAACCTTAGGCGAGTACTGGACTGCAGCTAAGCCTCCGAGTGGGAGGATTGCTCACCACTCGGTAGGATTTTCAAACTTAGGCGAGTACTGGACTGCAGCTAAGCCCCCGAGTGGGAGGGTTGCTCACCACTCGGTAGGATTTTTTAAACTTAGGCGAGTACTGGACTGCAGCTAAGCCTATGAGTGGGAGGGTTGCTCACCACTCGGTAGGATTTTCAAACTTAGGCGAGTGCTGGACTGCAGCTAAGCCCCTGAATGGGAGGGTTGCTCACCACTCGGTAGGATTTTTTAAACTTAGGCGAGTACTGGACTGCAGCTAAGCCTATGAGTGGGAGGGTTGCTCACCACTCGGTAGGATTTTCAAACTTAGGCGAGTACTGGACTGCAGCTAAGCCCCTGAATGGGAGGGTTGCTCACCACTCGGTAGGATTTTTTAAACTTAGGCGAGTACTGGACTGCAGCTAAGCCTATGAGTGGGAGGGTTGCTCACCACTCGGTAGGATTTTTTAAACTTAGGCGAGTACTGGACTGCAGCTAAGCCTCCGAGTGGGAGGATTGCTCACCACTCGGTAGGATTTTCAAACTTAGGCGAGTACTGGACTGCAGCTAAGCCCTCGAGTGGGAGGCTGGCTCACCACTCGGTAGGATTTTCAAACTTAGGCGAGTACTGGACTACAGCTAAGCCCCCGAGTGGGAGGCTGGCTCACCACTCAGTAGGATTTTACAAACTTAGGCGAGTACTGGATTGCAGCTAAGCCCCCGAGTGGGAGGCTGGCTGTAACGCCCCGGACACACCTGCCGGTGGTCGTTACTCCTGGCGGGATCTAGACTGGCCCCATAGATCAATACTAGTCTTTTCTGCACACTTTGTCCTCACTCATGCGCTCCCGGGAGCAACTTCCCGTTCGGTCACCCATCCTGACACTACTCCAAGCTGAGCACGCTTAACTTTGGAGTTCTGTCCGAATGGGCTACCGGAAAAGAAGGAATTCCTTATTGATATGAGTAGTCTATCATCCCTAATAAGCCAGGCCATCACATACACCCCCACTCAGAGGAACCGACGTCCTCGTCGGGCCACAGGAACATTCCCTCTTGGCACATACGTCTGTGCTTCCAGTCCAGTACATGTGCCATGTCGTGTGCCACGACGGGTCACAAATGTCATGAACAACATGACCACACACCTGTCCGCAACCATCCGTGTAACCGCAAGGGTCGGCTCTGATACCAACTTGTAACGCCCCGGACACACCCGCCGGTGGTCGTTACTCCTGGCGGGATCTAGACTGGCCCCATAGATCAATACTAGTCTTTTCTACGCACTTTGTCCTCACTCATGCGCACCCGGGAGCAACTTCCCGGTCGGTCACCCATCCTGACACTACTCCAAGCTGAGCACACTTAACTTTGGAAATCCTGTCATGAAGTCCATCTCAATGTGGTCAAACTTCCATTCTGGAATGGCAAGAGGTTGGAGGAGACCAGCTGGTCATTGGTGTTCTGCCTTCACTCTTCTGCAGACATCACATTCATTCACGAACTGAGCAATCTCGCGCTTCATTCGAGTCCACCAATATGCCTGCTTGAGGTCATGGTACATTTTTGTACTCCCAGGGTGGATGGAGAGGAGTGAATTGTGAGCCTCGTTCATAATGACTTTACGAAGGTCACCTTTAGGCACAACAATGCGATCCTCGAAGAATAGAGTATCCTTGTCATCAAGGCGATAGCACTTGTACTTGGATTGACTCTTGGCAATCCCAATCTTCACCTTCTTCACCATAGCATCAAGAAGTTGAGCCTCGCAAATCTGATCTTCCAAAGTAGGAGAGACTTGGAGGTTGGCGAGGAAACCTTGAGGAACAACTTGCAGATTGAGTTTGCGGAAAGCTTCACAAAGCTCGGGTTGGTAAGGCTTGAGAATCAGACTGTTGCAGTAAGCCTTCCTGCTCAATGTGTCAGCAATTACATTGGCCTTGCCTGGAGTATATTCGATGCTCGGATTATACTCTTGAATCATTTCGACCCAACGAGTCTGCCTGAGGTTGAGATTAGGCTGAGTGAAGATGTACTTGAGACTCTTGTGGTCAGTGAAGATGTTCACTTTTCGTCCCAATAAGAGATGTCTCCAAGTCAAAAGAGCATGCACAACTGCCGCCAGCTTGAGGTCATGAGTGGGGTAGTTCTTCTCGTTGGGCTTCGACTGGCGAGAGGTATAAGCCACAACTTTCTTCTGTTGCATCAACACTACACCAAGACCTTTAAGAGAGGCATCGCAGAAGACCTCGAACGGTTTGGATTCATCAGGAGGAGTCAGAACTGGAGCAGTGACTAACTTCTCTTTCAGGGTGTTGAAAGCGATATCACATTCTGGAGACTAAACGTACTTCACGTGCTTCTGGAGAAGGTTGGAAAGAGGCTTCGCGATCTTTGAGAAGTTCTCAACGAACCTTCGACAATAGCTTGCGAGATCAAGGAAACTGCGGAGTTGCTTCATGTTCTGAGGTGGTTCCCAATTCACAATTGCAAACACCTTCTCAGGATTCACCGCTATGCCCTTGGCAGAAATGATATGCCCAAGATAGAGAACCTCATCGAGCCAAAACTCGCACTTTGAAAACTTGGCATAGAAC
The DNA here is from genome assembly GCF_018294505.1 of Triticum aestivum. Lineage (NCBI taxonomy): Eukaryota > Viridiplantae > Streptophyta > Magnoliopsida > Poales > Poaceae > Triticum > Triticum aestivum. The sequence continues at coordinate 254,233,061 of NC_057794.1, forward strand.
TGATGTTCTCTGAGCTTATCCAGCACCAAACGCAAGTGCTTGGCATGATCCTCCTTGTTCTTGGAAAAGACCAAAATGTCATCGAGGTAGACCAAGACGAAGTCATTTGTGTAGGGGTTGAAGATGAAGTTCATCACGCGAGAGAAAGTCGGAGGAGCGTTGACGAGGACAAAAGACATGACAGTGTATTCATATGAAGCATAGCTTGTTCTGAATGCTGTCTTAGGGATATCTTGCTCACGAATGCGAATCTGGTGATAGCCCATACGGAGATCAAGCTTGGAGAATACTTGAGCACCTTTGAGTTTTTCAAACAGCTCGTTGATGTTGGGAAGTGGGTACTTGTTCTTTATAGTCTTCTTGTTCAATGGACGGTAGTCGACACAGAGTCAGTCCGTTCCATCCTTCTTCTTCACAAAAAGAACTCCACAATCCCACGGAGAAGAACTAGGTCGGATGAGACCCATTCGCTCTTGTTCATCGAGTTGCTTCTTCAGCTCCTTCAACTCTTTAGGTCCCAGCTTGTAAGGACGTTTGCAAACAGGTTCCGTGCCAAGCTCAAGATCGATGACAAATTCAACTTGCCGGTGCGGAGGCATTCCTGGAAGCTCTTCTGGAAAGACGTTTTGATATTCGCAAACGACTGGAATTCGCGAGATGGCTTCCATCTCATCCTTCTCATTGAGAGAAAACAGACGAATGGTATCATTCCTTGCGGCAAAGACAATTACATCCTCAGACGAATGAGTCAATTGAATCTGCCTGGCAGCATAACCAAGCCGAGCCTTGTGCTTAGAAAGCCAATCCATTCTGAGAATAAGATCGATATCCGAGTTACCAAGGACCACTGGAGAGGATAGAAACTTATAGTCACCCAACGTGATAGTAACATCCGGGGCCATAGCGCTTGCATTCATGAATTTACCCGGAGAAACAACTGATAACTGCCTAGGCAATTCTTGTAAAGGCAACTCATGCTTAGAAACAAATGGTCTCGAGATGAAACAATGCGATGCACCAGTGTCAAAAAGAACTTTTGCAGGAATATCGTTAACAGGGAGGTTACCCATGATGACATCTGACGAGTCCTCTTCCTGAGCTGCATTCATCAAGTTGACCTTTGCAGACTTGGGGTTATGCTTGACCATAGCTCTACTTGCAGATCTCACAGGAGGAGGAGGAAGACGCCTCTGATTGAAGCACTTGTTGGCATAGTGACCCTTCTGTTGGCACTTGTTGCACGTGACCTCCGAGAGCGGACGGTGATACGGAGCACTTGATCTTGGAGCTTGAGACGAAGTCTTGTTCTGAAAGCCAGGGTTGGGTTGGTGGGAAGATCCACTGCCACCTTTGCTCTTCTGCTGATAAGGCTGACGGAACGGAGGAGGAGGCAGCCAATACTTTTGCTGCTTAGCCACTTGAGTTGAGGAAGAAGGAGTTGCATCTCTGGCTCACTTCTTGGAAGCATCGCACTTCAGTTGAGCAGTCTCTTGCTTCATTGCCATGTTGTAAAACTCATCGTACTTCTTGGGCTCAAAGAGGACGAGAGCTAGCTGGAGTTCTTCTCTGAGACCACCCCTGAACTGGTATATCATGCTCTTCTCGTCAGGGACGTCTTGCTTAGGAAAACGGGCGAGCTTCTGGAGCATGATGTTGTACTGGTAAACATACATAGTGCCTTGCTTCAGGTTGCGGAATTCCTCACGCTTGCTTTCAACCACACTCTGAGGAATATGATGAGCTTTGAAGTCTTGACGGAATTCATCCTAGGTAATCACACGGCCTCCTCTGGAATCTTTGTACCGCTGAAACCATTCTGCAACTTGGTCTTTGAGTTGGAAGGAGGCAAACTTGACAAAGTCCTCAGGCCTGCCATTACTGCACTCGAAATGCTTGCATATGTCCACGAGCCAATCATCAGCGTCTGTTGCCTCAACACAATTGCTGAAGGTCTTTGGCTGGTTAGCAAGGAACTGGTTGAGTGTAGCAAACTGATTCTGATTGTTGCCATGACCCTGGTTCCCTTGGTTGCGCTCTTGAAGAAGTTGCATGATCAGCTACGTGTTTGCATTGGTAGCGGCCATCACAACTTGCCATGCCTCCGGAGGTGGAGGTGGTGGTGGCAGATCAGGATTCGGAGTCGTGCGCGTTGGGGCAGCCATCCTGAAGAGGTTGACATCCGTTAGCATCTTGACAGACATATATTTGAGCTGAATCAAACGGATTGAAATTGCAACATAAAGTCTTCACATCCGAACAAAATGAACGAATGCATTCCAATTGAAATGGTCACATTTCCATAATTTGAGAAGCCACTTAGAATTGAGGTAGAAGAATAAAACCAACAAGGTACGGACAAGAACGAATACTTGGTGAGGATTACCCAATCCCAAACCAAATATCCGCGGAAGAAGAACTAGAGCTACAAGAATTCCCACCTATGAAACTCCCGAACCCTTCCGGTTATGCAATCAGGTGTTGGGGATACAGGGGAAGCATAATATCTCACCCAAATCTAGCAAATCCTACATCCAGCTGTATCCATCCTTCAACACATAACCGAGAAACCTTCGGAAATCATTTACCTCAACCTTCGAAAAGCATCCGTTATACGAGTTATGGCAATACTCCCGAACTCCCGCCCCAGTACTGGGTGGCATCGAGGTTATCTCACCAACAACTGCATAAAAGAGATTTTCGATGTCGGCGAAACTCAGGTATTCCAGAATCTCAACGATAAAATTGTGACGACAACACCTCGAAGCTCAACTCCCCGGGACACTGCCACAACCCCTAAATGTCAGGAGGCACCAAGAACAATGTTCTCGTCACAAATCGATCGGAACGATTCCAAGATACCCGCGTGATCCTAAATTTTTTTTAGTGAAATTTGAGAAGAGAAGAGTCAAAACTCTACGTCAGGATGCCTCACCAGAGTGATGAAGGGACTGGGGAGTAAAAAGAATTCCTAACTCTCCGATATATAAAATCCTAAATGACTCAAAACATTTTTCTAGACTCAACAACGCCAATGATTCGATCAAGCAGGGGGCTCCTAAGGTCGGGGAAGGAACTTAGGCGAGTGGGAGGCTGGCTCACCACTCGGTAGGATTTTACAAACTTAGGCGAGTAATGGACTGCAGCTAAGCCCCCGAGTGGGAGGCTGGCTCACCACTCGGTAGGATTTTACAAACTTAGGCGAGTACTGGACTGCAGCTAAGACCCCGAGTGGGAGGCTGGCTCACCACTCGGTAGGATTTTACAAACTTAGGCGAGTACTGGACTGCAGCTAAGCCCCCGAGTGGGAGGCTGGCTCACCACTCGGTAGGATTTAACAAACTTAGGCGAGTACTGGACTGCAGCGAAGCCCCCGAGTGGGAGGCTGGCTCACCACTCGGTAGGATTTAACAAACTTAGGCGAGTACTGGACTGCAGCTAAGCCCCTGAGTGGGAGGCTGGCTCACCACTCGGTAGGATTTTGAAAACTTAGGCGAAACGGATTCGCAGTTAAGCCCCCGAGTGAGAGGCTGGCTCACCACTCGGTAGGATTTTACAAACTTAGGCGAGTACTGGACTATAGCTAAGCCCCCGAGTGGGAGGCTGGCTCACCACTCGGTAGGATTTTACAAACTTAGGCGAGTACTAGACTGCAGCTAAGCCCCCGAGTGGGAGGCTGGCTCACCATTCAGTAGGATTTTACAAACTTAGGCGAGTATTGGACTGCAGCTAAGCCCCCGAGTGGGAGGCTGGCTCACCACTCGGTAGGATTTAACAAACTTAGGCGAGTACTGGACTACAGCAAAGCCCCCGAGTGGGAGGCTGGCTCGCCACTCGGTAGGATTTAACAAACTTAGGCGAGTACTGGACTGCAGCTAAGCCCCCGAGTGGGAGGCTGGCTCACCACTCGGTAGGATTTTGAAAACTTAGGCGAAACGGATTCGTAGCTAAGCCCCCGAGTGAGAGGCTTGTTCACCACTCGGTAGGATTTTCTTTCGAACTTAGGCGAAACGGATTCGCAGCTAAACCCCCGAGTGAGAGGCTTGCTCACCACTCGGTAGGATTTTCTTTCGAACTTAGGCAAAACAGATTCGCAGCTAAGTCACCCACTGGGGGTTTTCAGACGTAAATAAAAGCAACAACAATCGTGCCAGAGGACTGTAAAGCTCTTGTCTTTGATAAACAAATTACAAAGGTATTTCTTATTACATTTTATTCGAATGAGTACTTAAGTATAAAAGGGGCGGAGCAGCTCCGCATTCCAAGCCCGTGGCTCGACCTTCTTATGCTCAACATTATAAAGGTGGTATGCCCCATTGTGGAGCACTCTGGTGACAATGAAGGGACCTTCCCAAGCTGGGGCGAGCTTGTGTGGTTTCTTCTGATCCACTCGAAGAACCAAGTCTCCCTCTTGAAAGGCTCGACCCTTCACGTGTCTAGCATGGAATCGACACAAGTCTTGCTGATAAATGGTCGACCGGATCAAGGCCATCTCTCTTTCCTCCTCTAGAAGGTAGACTGCGTCTTTCTGAGCTTGTTCTGCTTCATCTTCAGAGAAGAGCTCAACTCGTGGTGCATTATGAAGCAAGTCACTCGGTAGAACAGCTTCAGCCCCATAGACCAAGAAGAATGGAGTTCGACCAGTCGACCGATTGGGAGTTGTCCTCAATCCCCAGAGAACTGATGGAAGTTCATCAACCTAGGCGCCCGCTTCGTGCTTGAGATCTCGCATCAGTCGGGGTTTTAGTCCTTTGAGAATCAGGCCATTTGCTCTTTCTACTTGTCCATTCGACTGGGGATGGGCGACTGAAGCATAGTCGACTCGTGTGCCTTGTGAGGCGCAGAAGGTTCTGAACTCATCAGAATCGAAGTTCGATCCGTTGTCAGTGATGATGCTGTGCGGAACCCCATATCTGAATATCAATTCTCTGATGAAGCTGACAGCAGTATTAGCTTCAAGATTCTTAATAGGCTTGGCTTCGATCCATTTGGTAAACTTGTCGACTGCTACAAGCACGTGAGTGAAGCCACTCCTACCAGTCCTCAGTGGACCAACCATGCCCAATCCCCAAACAGCAAAGGGCCAGATGAGTGGAATGGTCTTCAGGGCTGATGCAGGTTTCTGCGACATATTGGAGTAGAACTGGCAGCCTTCACATCTGTCGACTATATCTTTTGCCATTTCATTTGCTCGTGGCCAATAAAATCCAGCTCGGTATGCTTTAGCCACAATGGTCCGAGAGGACGCATGGTGACCACAGGTCCCCGAATGGATGTCGTGGAGGATCACTCGGCCTTCTTCTGGTGTTATGCATTTCTGGCTGACCCCAGTTGCACTTTCTCTGAACAGTTGTCCTCTTATTACAGTAAAGGCCTTGGATCGACGGACGATCTGTCGAGCCTCTTCTTCATCCTCTGGGAGCTCTTTCCTAAGGATATATGCAATGTATGGCACTGTCCAGTCGGGAGTGATGACCAACACCTCCATGATCAAGTCGACCACGGCTGGGACCTCGACTTCAGTCGGATCTGTGGCACTCTTAGGCTGCGGGGGCTCTTCACGAAGGGATCTTCTTGAACTGAAGGTGCATGAATATGCTCCAGGAACACATTACTGGGAATGGCTTCTCTCTTGGAGCCTATCTTTGCTAAATCATCTGCTGCTTGATTTTTCAGTCGGGGTATATGATGGAGCTCTAACCCCTCAAACTTCTTTTCCAACTTCCTCACCGCGTTGCAGTAACCAGTCATGGCTGGGCTTCTGACGTCCCACTCCTTCATCACTTGATTGACTACCAAATCTGAGTCGCCATAGACCATGAGGCGACGGACGCCGAGTGAGATGGCCATACGCAACCCATACAAGAGTGCTTCATATTCTGCTTCGTTATTGGAGGAATCAAAGTGAATCTGGAGGACATATCTGAGCTTGTCTCCTCGGGGGGATACCAGTACCACCCCAGCACCGGAACCATTCAGCATCTTGGAACCATCAAAGAACATGGTCCAGTGCTCCGAGTGAACTTGAGTCGGCAGTTGTTGTTCAATCCACTCGGCGAGGAAATCTGCTATTGCTTGGGACTTGATAGCTTTCTTTGCCTCGAACTTGATATCTAAGGGAAGGAGTTCAATCGCCCACTTTGCCACTCGACCAGTTGCATCTCTATTGTTCAGAATCTCTGATAATGGAGCGTCGCTGACGACTGTAATGGAGTGATCAGAGAAGTAATGTGCAACCTTCTTCGTGGTCATATAAATCCCATAAACAAGCTTCTGATAATGTGGATATCTTTGCTTTGATGGAGTCAAAACTTCAGAGACATAGTATACTGGGCGCTGAACTTTGTAAGCTTTTCCTTCTTCTTCCCGCTCGACCGTAAGTACTGTACTGACGACTTGTCCAGTGGCTGCAATGTAAAGCAGTAAAGGCTCTTTGCTGATTGGAGCAGCAAGCACCGGCTGGGTGGAAAGCAGGGCTTTAAGCTCTGCAAATGCTGCATCAGCTTCAGGAGTCCACTCGAACTTATCTGACTTCTTCATCAGTCGGTAAAGAGGCAGTGCCTTTTCATCGAGGCAAGAAATGAATCGACTTAGGGCGGCCAAACAACCAGTAAGCTTCTGGACATCATGCACATGCACAGGGCGTTTCATCCGGACTATGGCACCCACTTTCTCTGGGTTAGCGTCGATCCCTCGTTCGGAAACGAGAAAACCGAGTAATTTTCCGCCTGGAACTCCAAACGTGCACTTTGATGGATTAAGCTTGGTATCATACCTTCTGAGTTTGGCAAAGGTTTCAGCAAGGTCAGCCAGTAGGTCGGAACCTTTACGTGACTTGACCACAATGTCATCCATGTATGCTTCCACATTCCGACTGATCTGAGTGAGCAGACACTTCTGGATCATCCTCATGAATGTGGCTCTAGCGTTCTTCAAACCGAATGGCATAGTGACATAACAGAAGCACCCAAAATGGGGTGATGAAAGCTATTTTTATCTCATCGGGTCCATACAGACGGATCTGATGATACCTGGAATAAGCGTCCAAAAAGGACAAACGCTCACACCCCGCAGTCGAGTCGACTATTTGATCGATGCGAGGGAGATGAAAGTGATCTTTTGGGCAGGCCCGATTGATATGTTTGAAGTCGATGCACATGCGAAGTGAGTCGTCCTTCTTTGGGACCATGACCACATTAGCTAACCACTTGGAGTGGTAAACCTCTCGGATAAACTCAGCTGCTAGAAGCTGAGCCACTTCTTCACCGATTGCCTTCCTCTTCTATACGGCGGACCGTCGAAGATGTTCTTTGACTGGTTTCACCTTTGGATCGACTCGCAAACGATGCTCAGCTAGTCCCCTGGGAACACCTGACATGTCAGAAGGTTTCCATGCAAAGATGTCCCAGTTCTCACGGAGGAACTGGATGAGCGCTTCTTCCTATTTGGAGTCGAGTGCTATTGAAATGTGAGTCGGAGCAGCATTGGCATCCATTGGATGAATATGAATCGACTTCATTTCTCCAGACGACTAGAATGCTGAATCTGTGGCAGGCTTCTTAGCTCGCAACAAATCACTCGGATCTGCATTTTTTTGATACTCCTGCAACTCCACTACCGCCATCTGTGCATCGGCGATCTTTGAGCCCTTCTGGAAGCACTCTTCTGCCTTCTTTCGACTGCCAGTGATAGTGATCACCCCTTTAGGACCAGGCATCTTCAATTTGAGGTACACGTAACATGGTCGAGCCATAAAACGTGCATAAGCTGGCCTGCCTAAAATAGCATGATAAGGACTCTAGAAATCCACAACTTCAAATGTCAACTTTTCTTTGCGGTAATTCTTGGAATCACCGAACACTACATCAAGGGCGATCTGGCCGAGTGATGCAGCCTTCTTGCCAGGAATGACTCAATGGAAACTCATATTGCTTTCACTGAGTCTGGACATCGGAATGCCCATTCCTTTCAACGTCTCTACATACAGTATATTTAGACCACTGCCACCATCCATCAGAACCTTAGTCAATCGAGTGCCTTCGACTACTGGGTCAACCACCAGCGCTTGTCTCCCAGGGGTGGCTATGTGCGTTGGGTGATCGGACTGGTTGAAGGTAATGGCAGTCTGAGACCACTTCAAATAACTGGGTGTCACCGGAGCGACCATGTTCACTTCTCTGTTGATGACTTTCAGTCGACTCTTACTCTCAACATCAGCGAAAATCATCAGAGTGGAATTGACGTGGGGGTAACCATCATCGTCCTCCTCCTCATCCTCAACTTTGTCCGCTTCCTTCTCCTTTTCCTTGGGCTGTTCCTCTCGGAATTGCTGGATTAGGAGTCGACACTGTCGAGTGGTATGCTTCGGGTAAATGAAATTACCCTCTTCATCTTTTTTGGTGTGAATGTGACATGGTAAATCTAGCACATCATTTCCATCTTGATCTTTTACTTTCTTGGGGTTCCACGGCCCTTTGGGTTTCCCTTTGAACTTTCCTTGAGTCACGGCTAAGGCTTCGCCAGGAGCGACTGGCTCGGCTTTGCGCTTCTGCTTCCGATTGGAGTTCCCTCCTCCGGTTTCGTGGGCGACTGTTTTGTGCTTGCCACTCCGGAGTCGGTCTTCTTCTTCACCATTGGCGTACTTGGTGGCAATCTCCATCATCCGAGTCAGAGTCATATCTCCTGTCCGACCGAATTTTAGATTCAACTCCCGATACTTAACGCCTTCTTTGAAGGCACAAATTGCCTGGTGATCTGACACATTCTCCACTGTGTGGTGCAACGTGATCCATCTCTGGATATAATCCCTCAAAGTCTCATTCGGTTTCTGAACGCAAAACTGTAATTCTGTCAGCCCTGCCGGCCGTTTGCAAGTACCTTCAAATGTTCTGACAAACACTCGGGCAAGGTCCTCCCAAGTATAAATACTACCAGGTGCCAATTGATTTAGCCACGCTCTGGCCGAGCCCTCTAACATCAAAGGAAGGTGCTTCATGACCACTTCATCGTTGCCACCACCAATTTGTACAGCCACTCGGTTATCTTCAAGCCAAGTGTCAGGCTTGGACTCGCTAGTGAACTTACTGACTCCAGTCGCCAACCTGAAGTTGGGAGGAATCACCGCAGCCCTAATGGCTCTGCTGAAGCACTCTGGACCCGAGACATGTACCCTGCCGCTGGTTGGGAAATCTCTGTTGTGACCCTCTCTGTGAGCTCTGTTTCTATCGACCAGACCCTGAACGAGAATAGATCTCGCATCAAAGCCCGGCTCCCTGGGGTCGACTGGAATCCTTCGCCCACCACTGTGAGGACGTCTGTCATCATGCTGCCGAGGCACGTATGACCCACTCCTTGGGGGAGGCGTGGGCGCTCGACGATGATCATCGTGATTGAGTGGGTGATCATACTGCTCGCGGTTTCTATACTGATCTCGCCGGTCCTCACGTCCTTCACGCCTCGGGGGCGATCTCGGGCTGTGAGCCGACTGGACTATGTCTGCAACCACGGATCTGCTATGGATCCTATTCCGCGACTGAGATACTGCTATATTCTGCTATCCCGTTGCACGGAGCAAAGCCCGAATCTGCACCAGACCTCGACCAACTTCTGACTAGGAAGGTTGGATTGACTCCGCTATTCGGGCCATAGCTGCGAGATTCTGGATCAGAGTTCGGTATACCTGAGTCGGAGGCGGAAAAAGTTGGCGTCGACTAGACTCGGGGATATGCTGCCGAGCACGCTCGTCGAGTGCGTGCTGGAGGTTCTCCAGTTGAGTGCACTCATCCAAGTTGGCTAGGCGCGCCTCCTCCAAGGCCTGAGCCTTAGGGGTTTCTCAAATGATAGGAGTGTGAAGCGCATCCATGTTCCGGCGGCGAAGTTCTTCTCTCCGCTGCGAAGAGAGGGGTTCGGGGCGGTACTCCTCGTGAACACGCGATGGATCGCCGCCCCCGTCGCCTCTGTCTTCACGAGTGAAGCCAGGAGGACTGCGTGGTCCATTAACCATCAAAACTTCTGCCGCGGGGTCGCTGCTGTCGCACTCGGATGCAGTCTCTGCGGAGCCAGTCGAAAGGTTGAACATGCCATAGAGAGTTTCGTCGGGCTCAATTGCCGCAACTTGGGGGATGGCCGACTGGCGAGCCACCGCATGCCTCACCCACCGCTGAAGCCTCGACCGACCGGAACGTTTGCCCCGGCGGGCTGTAGGGAGGCAGGTCGGCACGGGAGCCCCACCGATACTGAGTCAATGACTGCCGTAGGAGGACGCCACGGACGCATGCGTGAAAGTGCGTTGCCCCGTGGACGGGGAGCGCCTCGACGTCGAGTGGCGCTTCCTGGAGCCAAGCGGAGTCGTCAGCGATGAATACGAGCGCACCGAGATGGATCTCGTGCCCCTTGGCCAAACCTCCGCCTGAAACCATGTTGATGGGGATCGGAAAAATCACAACTTCTCCAACAAGTCGCTAAGACACCTGCCCCACGGTGGGCGCCAACTGTCGTGGTTCTATGTCTGAAAGTAGAATGGGGGGGGTAGGGATGTAGAGGCAAGATCTTAGCTATGGAGGAGTTGTACACGCAAGTTTTACGAGTTCAGGCCCTTCTCAGAGGAAGTAACAACCCTACGTCTCGGAGCCTGGAGGCGGTCGACTGGATTATATGCATGTGTGTTATTGGGGGTGCGAACCCTTGTCCCTGAGGAGGAGGGTGGCTTATATAGAGTTTGTCGGACCCCTCCCGCCCTCAGTTACAAAGGGTTTAAGGTACATAAAGATGGGGACGTTACTAGTAACGCCTACAATAAAGATACATAATGACCATTAAAGCTATGACTTAATTCCCGACCGTTGCAGAGTGGAGTGGCTCTAGATCTTCTGGTAGTCGAGTGATTGTCCATACGGTCGAGTGTCTTCAAGACTATTGAGTGGAACATAGCTTCATGGTCGAGTGGATGATGATTTTTCTTCAAATGCTTCTGGTTCTTTTAGAGATGTCCTTGGGGGAGGATATCTTGGGCAGATCCATGACCCTACCCTAGGTACATAGCTTCATCAACCAGTGCTCTTAACTCCTTCGGGTCATCAACAAGCACTCCCAGTGAGTTTTGCAAGGCTCGAATCATATTTTTCTTTTTCCTCAGACCTGCTCGAAGATGAAAGAACTTTGTATTTTTGTCGCCTGAAGAAAGCCACTCGGTGTGAGCTCGCTGTCTCCACATTATTTCCTCTCGGTGGTAAAGTTTAATCAACTATTCATTCATCTCTAGTTCCGCATGTCATGGGCCTGATCTCAAAGGGTCACTCTGCAGCTTATCCAACTCTACCTTCATATTCTTTATCTCCTGCCGCACACTCCCAAAGGATTGCTTACTCCAATTTGATAGCCCATTCGAGACAGATAAGATTTTCTGTTGCAGTTCCTGAACAGTACCACATGGCCCTGCCGCTGCCCATTCTGGCCCTATGGCATCCCGGAAACCTTCACGTTTTTCCCACATCAGCTCATAGCGGAAAGCTTTATGCGTTGAGTTGCTCTGGTTTCATCCAAGATCTAGCACAATCGGACCATGCTCTGACGTCGCTGCAACTAAGTGTTCAAGACTCGCCGCTGGGTAGAGAGACATCCAGGGGGCATTTGCCAAAGCCCGATCCAGTCTACACCTTGTGTAAGTTCCACCGGTTACCTTTTTCTCCCACGTCCAGAAGTGGCCCTTGTACCCTATATCAAGCAACATGCACACCTCTACAGCTTCTCTAAATGACTGCATTTGAGCATTGATGCGTCTGCCAATCCCATCGTTCTCACTTGGATGTAGAACTTCGTTAAAATCTCCGATGCATAGCCAAGGGAGCGAGCTCAAAGTACTTATATTTTTCAAAACTGTCCACGTCTGATGCCTAAGATGGGTCCGAGCCTCACCGTAGACACACGTAAGCCTCCATTTGTCCATCCATCTTTCTTCCACAGATACATCCAAATATACTCAGAGTAACCCAAAATCTCAACTTTTATTTCATTATTCCAAAAAAGGCCTAAGCCTCCACTTCTACCTACACTGTCAACAGCATAATCTTTATCATAGCCCAACGTACGTGCTAAACTCTCTACCCTAATCCCTTCTATCTGAGTTTCAATAATACACAATATGTTAGGGGCAAACTTCTTCGCAAGCTCGCGAAGTTCATTGACTGTCGCGGCATTGCCCACTCCGCGACAGTTCCAGCACATGACACGCATTGGGCTCGGCGGCTCCCCTCAATGGAGGCCGCCAAATGTTTCACCACAACACCTGACACTTCCCTATCTTCTGATCCCATCTTGGTCCACTTTGGTTCCCTCGTTGGAGGTGGGCTCACCACCCCCTCCCCTATTGGAACAATGGCTAGTTGCGTGTCAGTTGGATCCTTGAGTTGTATGCCCGCATTCCTCTTCGAGTTATCTCCTATTTCAGGGCGAACGCCTCTCTTTCTTCTAGGATCATCCATGCTGATATCTTGCTTTTCCACCTCAAGGTCTCTATCATTTGACCCATACGCACTGGTGTCTTCGTTACCAGCGTTCATGTTGCCCCCTGATCGACCACCCCGCTTGCCATGACGTCCTCTGTCCCTCCAGGACCACGTCCTGAATGCATCATCCATGTCGCCCGTAGATCCTTGAACACCAGTGCGGATTTTGGATGGATCCCATCGCCATGTTCCTTGAAGACATGGCCTAAACGTCCGCACACGACACACCAATCAGGCAAACACTCGTATTTTACAAGGTAGATCTGCCTCTGTCTATCTCTGATCAGCGACACGATGTTCTTCAAAGGCATGTTCACATTGATTTTCACCCAAACATGGTAGAAATTCCCTGTGTAGTCAGAAGAATCCCCCTCCGCATGAAGGACCTCACCAACCTTGGCAGCTAGGGCTGACACCAGATGTGCAAAAAGTTTTGGGACGTCATAAATTTGGATCCAGATGTTGAGAGTATCCATTGAACCTTTGATGGTTGTGTCAACCCATCGTACGACGCCATGATCACCGCATGACCTCAGAAGTTCCAAGGCCCTTCCTCCATAACTCGCTCCCAATCCGCCAAGCAGTTAAACTGTAGCGTATACAGGTTCAGTTCCAGGGGCTTGAAGTTCACCACGTGGGCTAGATCCCACATTGATCTCATGTTGCAGAAGAACCATGTCTGGCTGTATGATTTGTCTATGTGGACTCTAGCCACAGCCATCCAGCGAGCTGCATCTTGGGGAACCACTTCCTCATCCACGATCACATCATCGAGATCCTCTTCCTGGAGCCCTAGTTCCGCCATCAGCTTCGCGACCTCATTCACGGAAGAGGAGCTGCCGGACTTGCCGGCCCCTTGCTTCGTCATTACCAAACCCTAACCCAAGAGGATCCTCACCGGGTGTCAACAAAACCGGGAAACCCTAACCCTATTCTTCCCGCGAGACTCAACCAAGGTCGGGTAGCGATGCCAGATCGCCCCTTGCTCAGCCTGAATCGAGTTCTCCAGGGTAAAGAATTGGGAGGGACGAAGCTAGGTCTCAACGGCGGCGAAGATCGCCCCAAGAGAAGAAACCCTAGCGAGTGGGAAGAAAACCCGCTAGCTAGGTCTAGTTTTCCTGCACGTGTTTTGTTGTTAGAGCAACTCCAACGCGCTGAACCAATCTGTTCGCGTGTGTCCGTTTGGGATGAAACAGACACAAAAGTCGGCCCAACAACGTGACGGTTCAAATGGACGTGCGTCTGTTTTTGTCCGCCGCACGACCCATTTCAGTGCCAAGTTTGGAGCGCGATTGCGTGGGCACGAACACGCGTGACGCCCGCCTAGTACTTCTCCTGACCCGCCGGTCGATGGCACAACCACCTTTATTTCTCTCTCTTTCCCAAAATAACTCCAGCTCGCTCGCGCTCTCGACCGCTCGCCATGAACGACATGCCGACCCTCGACGCCGCCGCCGGCCTCGCCTCTGCCAAAGGCAAGCCCCACGGTGCACGAGAAAGAGGTCTTCGTTCGAAAAGATGCAGGCCGACATGCTCAAGTTCGATGACGACTGATCTATGGTGGAGAGTGCCATCTTTTTTTGTATGACGGCAAGTGTGCCGGCATGACCACGGCCGAGGTGGCGTGGATGAACTCATGTCCCTTTTAATGTACTGGCATGTGTGCCGGTTGCTGCCAAGTTTTGTTGGAGGCTCGTATGTATGTCGGTCACTAGCACGGCGCCGGCATGAACTTTGGGCGGTGGCATGGATGCTGGCATGATCTATGGCCGCGGGTTTTTTTAATTCATATTATTTTCTATGGGAACAAGAATTGGGCAGGACGGTTGGGTGCACAGCCAATCCAAACATAGAAGAGGGCGGAAGAGCCGACCCAAACGAATAAAAGCATACAAAACACGTGTCCATTTGGGTCGGCACGTTAGAGTTGCTCTTAGCTCCAAGTCCACTGGGCAGCCACTGGACCCATGAGAAACTAGCAGCGGATGCGTTGTTCCTTGCCTGATCACCTCGGTAGCTGCTCACCTGCCATTGCCCTTAGTTGATATTAATTGTTGAACGATGGACACCTCAACGACGAGACACCCCATTGCTAGTGAGTATCAACTGCTCCGGAGGCCCAGGTGCTCCCATGATATGGGCTCCTAGCCGTTGGATCTCAAATCAGACGACAATTGGGAACTGTTGGATTTGCTAGACCTATGCGTAATTTTCAGACTCCCAGAGGGCTTTTTTGTGAAATATTTCAGAGCTCGTGGGAGCCATTGGATCTCAGATCCAAGGAGCCCATATCACTGATCCAACGGCTCCCAGGAGTTTATCACTGTAGCACCTGATGCGGCAGAGCACCAGATACACTTCAACTAAACTAAACTAATAACTAGGCCACGTACCAAATGACGACCTTGTAGGCATTGCCTTCGAGGCCACTGACACCTCATTCACCGTATACGTTGATGTCTGAGTTGTTGTTGTCGCCGCGCCAATGGCGGAAGGGCCTCCAGGCATCGTGCATCCCTGCTCGATCATCGCAACGCGCTCCTACTTGAGACACTCAGGTGCCTCCGCCACTTAGAGGTGGATGGCGCGCTCGGACTCCGCCAACCCCACTTTCAGGAGCTAGGTGTTGAGTCATCGCTGGCGGCAGTCATCCAACTCGACGGTTACCTAGCCAGGTCGAGGGCCCAAACATCCGCGAGCGCGGGGTATGCGAGGACCCAGACCGGCTCCACCTGGGTCTTGGCGAACACCACTATGCCTAGTGCCACCTCGGGTAGGCATTTGTTGGTCGTTGAGGAGGACGTGACGCCAACTCTGACACCTTAAAGTAGTACTCCACGCACAAACATGGGTTGGACGACTCCTCCTTCTTGATGGCGACCGGAGGCCACGGGTTGTCCGGCTGGTGGCGAGGTGGGAAGGGTGGCTTCCCCATCACACAACGTCCGATCTGGATGTTGCGGCTGCGCGGCCGAGAGGGTGGCTCCTCCTTCACGCGTCCTCCAATTTGGATATCGTGATTGCACAAAGTAGACGGCGACGCCGAACGGTGGTCGATCACCGACCGCCACCACATGATATTCATGTGTCGCGCGACCCACAATTCATCGCAGCCACGGCCGTGAGCAGGGGCGGTTCTGCTCCTCGTCATCCAAGGAGATCGGATCCACCTTGACGACGGACAGAGCCATGGACGACGACGACCCTGGAGACCGTGGGTGGCAAAGCCAGCTAGATAGATAGACACATTGCGGCGGCGCGTGGTGGAAGTGTGGTAGTGTGCAGCGGCTTTGGGGAAGGAGGAGCGAGGAGGATAGGATTTGCGTCGGAGGCATGTTGACTTTAATAGCCGATCTCCCCTCGATTTGGGGCCGGTTTGTGGGATTTCATACATCCTATCGGAATCGGGGCTCCGCAGACCCAAACAAGCTTCAAACTCTGGGGCCTGCGCAGAGATCTAGCCGAGCCTCGGCTCTAAGGTCATCACTTCATAGCTTGGCCTCGTCGAGTCTGTGCGAGTGGGGAAGTGATAACCCACAAGTATAGGGATCGCAACAACTTTCAAGGGTAGAGTATTCAACCCAAATTTATTGATTCAACACAAGGGGAGCCAAAGAATATTCTCAAGTATTAGCAATTGAGTTGTCAATTCAACCACACCTGGAAACTTAGTATGTGCAGCAAAGTGTTTAGTAGCAAAGTAATATGATAGTGATGGTAACGGTAACAAAAGAGTAATGAAAGCAAAGTAATCTTTTTGGTATTTTGTAGTGATTGTAACAATAGCAACGGGAAAGTAAATAAGCGTAAACCAGTATATGGAAAGCTCGTAGGCATTGGATCAATGATGGATAATTATGCCGGATGCGGTTCATCATGTAACAGTCAGAACATAGGGTGACACAGAACTAGCTCCAATTCATCAATGTAATGTAGGCATGTATTCCGAATATAGTCATACGTGCTTATGGAAAAGAACTTGCATGACATCTTTTGTCCTACCCTCCCGTGGCAGCGGGGTCCTAATGGAAACTAAGGGATATTAAGGCGTCCTTTTAATAGAGAACCAGAACAAAGCATTAGCACATAGTGAATACATGAACTCCTCAAACTATGGTCATCACCGGTAAGTATCCCGATTATTGTCACTTCGGGGTTAACGGATCATAACACATAATAGGTGACTATAGACTTGCAAGATAGGATCAAGAACACTCATATATTGATGAAAACATAATAGGTTCAGATCTGAAATCATGGCACTCGGGCCCTAGTGACAAACATTAAGCATAGCAAAGTCATAGCAACATCAATCTCAGAACATAGTGGATACTAGGGATCAAACCCTAACAAAACTAACTCGATTACATGGTGAATCTCATCCAGCCCATCACCGTCCAGCAAGCCTATGATGGAATTACTCACGCAGGGCGGTGAGCATCATGAAATTGGTGATGGAGGATGGTTGTTGATGATGACAGCGACGAATCCCCCTCTCCGGAGCCCCGAACGGACTCCGGATCAGCCCTCCCGAGAGGTTTAATGCTTGGCGGCGGCTCTGTATCATAAAACACGATGATTTCTTCTCTCCTAGTTTTTCTCCCCGAAAGTAGTTATATAGAGTTGGAGTTGGAGTCGGGGGTCTCCAGGGGGCCCACGAGGTAGGGGGCGCGCCCTAGGGGGGGCGCCCCCACCCTCGTGAGAAGGGTGTGGGCCCCTTGGTCTTCATCTTTGGCGAGGATTTTTTATTATTTATTGTAAGATATTCTGTGGAGTTTTAGGTCATTCCGAGAACTTTTGTTTTCTGCACATAAAACAACATCATGGCAATTCTGCTGAAAACAGCGTCAGTCCGGGTTAGTTCCATTCAAATCATACAAGTTAGAGTCCAAAACAAGGTCAAAAGTGTTTGGAAAAGTAGATACGTTGGAGACGTATCAACTCCCCCAAGCTTAAACCCTTGCTTGTCCTCAAGCAATTTAGTTGACAAACTAAAAGAAATAAAGAAAAACTTTTACAAACTCTGTTTTCTCTTGTTGTTGTAAATATGTCAAGCTAGCATTCAAGTTTTCAGCAAAGATTATAACTAACCACATTTGCAATAATTCTTAGGTCTCATGATTACTCATATCAATAACATAATCAACTAGCAAGCCATAATAATAAATCTCGGATGACAACACTTTCTCAAAACAATCATAATATGATATAACAAGATGGTATCTCGCTAGCCCTTTCTGAGACCGCAAAACATAAATGCAGAGCACCTTTAAAGATCGAGGAGTGACTAGACATTGTAATTCATGGTAAAAGAGATCCAATCATAGTCACAGCCAATATAAATTAATAGTAATGAATGCAAATGACAGCTGCGCTCTCTAGCTAGTGCTTTTTAATAAGAGGGTGATGACTCAACATAAAAGTAAATAGATAGGCCCTTCGCAGAGGGAAGAAGGGATTTGTAGAGGTGCTAGAGCTCAGCTTTAAAATAGAGGTGAATAATATTTTGAGCGGTATTGAGGGAGTCCTGAATTAGGGGGTCTTCGGACAGCCGGACTATATCCTTTGGCCGGACTGTTGGACTATGAAGATACGAGATTGAAGACTTCGTCCCATGTCCAGATGGGACTCTACTTGGCGTGGAAGGCAAGCTAGGCAATATGGATATGCATATCTCCTCCTTTGTAACCGACCTTGTGTTACCCTATCCCCCTCTGGTGTCTATATAAACCGGAGGGTTTTAGTCCGTAGGACAACATACAATCATACCATAGGCTAGCTTCTAGGGTTTAGCCTCTTCGATCTCGTGGTAGATCAACTCTTGTACTACACATATTATCAAGAATAATCAAGCAGGACGTAGGGTTTTACCTCCATCAAGAGGGCCCGAACCTGGGTAAAACATCGTGTCCCCTGCCTCCTGTTACCATCCGCCTTAGACGCACAGTTCGGGACCCCCTACCCGAGATCCGCAGGTTTTGACACCGACATTGGTGCTTTCATTGAGAGTTCCTATGTGTCATCATCATTAGGCTTGATGGCTCCTTCGATCATCGATAGCGATGCAGTCCAGGGTGAGACTTTTCTCCCCGGACATATCTTTGTAGTCGGCGGCTGCACACTGTGGGCCAACTCGCTTGGCCATCTAGAGGAGATCGAGAGCTATGCACCTGGCTATCAGGTCAGATTTGGAAACTTGAACTACACAGCCGACATCCACGGAGACTTGATCTTTGATGGATTCGAGCCCTTGCCGAGTGCGCCGCACGGTCATGATGAGCATGACTTAGCTCTACCATTGGACAGTGTTTGGGAGATCGCACCGGCGACCGCTCCGACCCTCAAATCGGAACCAATTGCGCCATCCAGTGACAGGTGGATAGAACCCGCCGCGGAAGCCGCACTATCATCGGCGATCGAGCCGAGTATCGACCTTCCCCTTCAGGAGAGCCGTGACGCCAAACTGCCAGATTCTTCCCCGGCCACAGACTCTGAACCGCCTGCGCCCGTGCCTATCGAATCCAACTGGGCGCCGATCATGGAGTTCACCTTTGCGGATATCTTTCAGCACTCGCCCTTCGGCAACATGCTGAACTCATTAAGGTCTCTCTCTCTGTCAACAGAGCCCTGGCCAAACCATGTCTGGCAGAATTGGGATGTGGATGACGAAGAAATTCGCCGCCCACCCACCACCAACTTAGTAGCCACTGTCGACGATTTGACCGACATGCTCGACTTCAACTCCGAAGGCATCGACGGTATGGACGACGATGTAGGAGACAAACAGGAACCACTACCCATAGGGCACTAGACACCCACTTCATCACATGATGTATACATGGTGGACACACCCAAAGAAAACGACGACGAAGAACGGAAGGACGCAGCAAAGGGTTGTTCCCTAGAGAAGCAGTCAAAGCGGCGGCGTAAGCGCCGCTCCAAATCCCACCTCGGCAGAAGCAACGACCATATAAACCCAGTGATAGAGCAAGGCGAGCCAGCAGACGACAAACACGACATTGAACCATCGTCCGACCACGGCAACACGGAGAATCAAACTGAACAACCCAACTCCGTCAAAGATAACAGTCCGAATAACATCACACCGGTCAGGCACCCGAAGCAACAGAATACCCATAAAAGGCGTGTTGCCACTGCGAGGAGTCTGAAAAAGCAGAAGCAAAGGCTCAAGGCTGCACAAGACACACTTAGAATCAGATGGAGTGAAGTACTCAACACTGAAGCGAAGTGCGGCGGTAATCGCCACACCAAGAGCTACCCGAAGCGAAAGTTGCTGCCTGAATTCGATGAAGAGGCCTTAGATCCCCCGCAATCAAAAAACAAAACGGCCACCCGGTCGGATAGACGACCTCGTGGCCAACATAGAGCGGCAAACGACGCCGCACATAAGCCAGTACGCGATCCGCGCGAGGGCTCGCATCAAAAGGACGACACAACCAGATCCATCTACGGGCCACGCAAGCGCGCTCCAGCATGCAATGCAACACAACAAACATCCCAACACCACGGTACACCCAAATACAGGGGTGCCGCACACCCCCTATGTTTCACCGATGAGGTGCTGGACCACGAATTTCCAGAGGGATTCAAACCCGTAAACATAGAGGCGTATGACGGAACGACAGACCCTGGGGTCTGGATTGAGGACTACATCCTCCATATCCATATGGCTCGAGGAGACGATCTCCACGCCATCAAGTAC
Organism: Triticum aestivum; assembly: GCF_018294505.1. NCBI lineage: Eukaryota > Viridiplantae > Streptophyta > Magnoliopsida > Poales > Poaceae > Triticum > Triticum aestivum. Next base: position 254,253,284 of record NC_057794.1, read on the forward strand.
TTACCCCTCAAGCTCAAAGGGCCAGCTTGGCACTGGCTTAAAAGCCTCCTCGAAAACTCCATTGGAAGCTGGGAAGAGCTCGAAGACGCTTTTCGGGCAAATTTTCAAGGGACCTATGTCCGACCACCGGATGCAGACGATTTGAGTCATATAACTCAACAGCCCGGAGAGTCAGCCCAAAAGCTTTGGAACAGGTTCCTCACTAAAAAAACCAAATAGTCGACTGCCCGGACGCCGAAGCCTTAGCAGCTTTTAAGCACAGCGTTCGAGACGAATGGCTTGCCAGACACCTCGGCCAAGAAAAGCCGAGAACAATGGTAGCATTAACAAGCCTCATGACCCACTTTTGCGCGGGAGAGGATAGCTAGTTAGCCCGATGCGGCACCAGCGACCCAAGTACATCCGAAGTCAGGGACGAAAACGGGAAACCAAGACGCAGCAAAAACAAGCGCCGGAATAAAGAAGACAGCCCGAAGAGCACGGCGGTAAACGCCGGATTTAGAAGCTCTCGGCCAGGTCAACAAAAGTTGCCCTCCAAAGGCAATAGAGACGAACTGTCCAGCCTAAATAAGATTCTGGATAAAATATGTCAGATCCACAGCACCCCCGATAAGCCTGCAAATCATACCCATAGAGAATGTTGGGTTTTCAAGCAGTCCGGCAAGCTCAACGCCGAACATAAGGGGCAGGATACACCAAGCAAAGACGAGGACGAGCCTCGCAAGCAAAGCACTGGGGAACAGAAGAAATTCCCACCAGAAGTCAAAACAGTAAACGTGTTACACGTAACAAAGGGGAGAAACAAAGCGACACTCCTAGTGACACATGCCCCAAGGCCTATCACCGCGGAGTTCTGCCACTGGTCGTCCCAACCGATCACCTTTCACCATCGGGATTACTCGGCAATTATCCGGTGTGCAGGATGGGATGCCTTGGTATTAGACCCAATAATTGACGGATACCACTTCACACGAGTCCTGATGGACGGCGACAACAGTTTAAACCTGATATATCAGGACACAGTCCGCAAAATGGGGATAGACCCAACAAAAATTAGCTGCAACAATACTACCTTTAAAGGAGTAACGCCAGGCCCAGAGGCCCATTGCACGGGCTCCCTGCTACTAGAGGTTATATTCGGCTTTCCCGATAACTTCCGTAGCGAAAATTTAACGTTCCACATCGCTCCGTTCCAAAGTGGTTATCAAGCACTACTCGGACGCGAAGGTTTCGCTCGCTTTAACGCAATACCGCATTACGCTCCTCTCATGCTTAAGATGCCCGGTCCACGTGGCATCATTACAGTAGATGGAAGTATTGAGCACTCCTTGCGCACGGAAGACCATGCGGCTGCCTTGGCAGCCGCACACTAAACGGCCTCACCAACTAAAGCATCTGACAGGTCGTTAAGATCACGGACGCGGTTGGACGAGTCCGGCGCAGCTATATGTAATTGATACAGGTTTGATGGCTATACCCCTATTACAATACAAGGGGCTCAACACGCGCAAACAAGTGGCAATTAGGCGCAACTTTACTCATTTTGAATTGTACATGGTTTATTTAGTATAACCTACCTTTTGCACGAGAACTTTTCAATTAAGTTCCTTTCTTTTTCAGATGACCATCGCGCTACACCCGTCCAGAATACGGCACAACGGAGACACAGGCGCAGATGTGCAGCAGGGACCCGTTCCAAGGATTCTTTTTAGATTAAGACCCTGCGTAAACCTTTTTTACTGTCTCTTGTTGATACACATCCCTCGGATTCTCAGTACAATTGAGAAGGATGCTGACGTATTGGCATGTGGCCACGTCAGAATATTGCACGTACCTGGACACCAGGGGCTTATTACAAAGGGCACTGTTTAGGCCCGGTTTACATCATAAAGACCGAATACCTTAGGGAGTGTTCGGCGTCGCGAGTTTGGCCTTATATGCATCAGCTCCGAATCATGTCTTTGGTCAAATGTTGGGTTTGCCCGGCTCCTGTGTTTTGCTGCCTTACGTTCCGCTCTATCGGCTAAGGCGGCACCAGGAGAACTACTGCGATTGTGCCCTGGTTCATCCGGACGAGCACCTCAGTAGAGAAAGCCGAAAACTGACTGTCATGATATAGCGTGAGACTGGTCAACCACTCGATGACCTAGCGGAATCTTCGGGATTCCTCCGCCTTAACGAAGGGCCGTTTCCCGGCCAGGCATGTACGCGCCCCGAATCCGGATGAGCGCGGAGCCACCAGGGGCTATATAGTAGCCCCACTGTCAAACTCCTCTGGCTAAGTGAAAGTGTTAAAGCATTATAGTCCGGTTGCCTAGTTCGCTGCGCTATCACCTCCTTAATGGACCAAGACGTTGGATCAAGTGTGAACATGCGTCTTCTGCGAACACCCCCGCATTATATGCGTGGGGGCTGAAGCCGACGACTGCCATCTTTCAGGTTATATACATATATACATAAACGGCCGCACAGGAGGCATCATAGTACTTTCTGGCAAAAGTATAAATGCAGCCTTGATAAATTCAATAAAACATTGTTCTTACATGTCACTTAAACATAATACATGTCACTTAAACATTGTTCTTACAATGGGAATACATGTCACTTAAACATAATATTCTTCGAGCACTGAGCCTCTATCAAACGAGCACCTTCAAGAACTTCTTCAAAGTAGTGCTCAGCGGCCACTCGGCCTATGGCCGAACCCTGTGCCGCAACAGTGGTGGCATCCATCTTCGCCCAGTATGTTTGGACATGGGCAAGGGCCATCCGCGAGCCCTCTATGCATGCCGACCTCTTTACAGCATCGATGTGTGGCACAACACCAAGGAATTGTTGCACTAAGCTAAAGTAGCTATTCGGCCTTGGCCCTCCTGGCCACAGATGATCCACAACGGACCTCATGGCAAGTCCGGATAATCTATGGAGCTCGGCCCAACCGGTCAATCGCTCATTCAGCAACAGCGGACGGACTGGAGCGTGAAACTGTGACCAGAACAGCTTTTCCACTTCAGGACCTTTCTGATCCTTGAAGTACTCGGCTGCATCAGTAGCACTTGCAGCCAAATCCATGTACGCGTCCGCAGAACTCCATAGCCGGTCCAGAGGAGCATACTTCGGATCTCCAAACTTAGTCCGCAACAAGAAGGGCTTCCCAGACACGATATCTGCAGCTTGATTCAGCTCCTCCTTCGTCACTCTAATTTTGGAGCGGGCTTCCTTGGCAGCCACCCGGGCCTTCTCCAGGTCCGTCGCCTTCGCCCGGTTTTCCTCTTCAAGAAGCCGGTAACGGTCAGCAGCATCTTTTAACTCCATGACCATCTTGGCAATTTTTTCTTTGCTCTCGCAATGTGCGGCCTGTTCGACCCTTAACTCTTCGGCCGCCTGTAAAGCGGCCGCATTGCTACTCCTTGCTTGCTCCTTGGCTCGGGCAAACTCTGCCCGAAGGGTCTCCACGGTGGCTGCTCCATCTGCAGTCACAACATATTAAAGATACTAGCATCATGCTGCTCTTATTATGTGACGATCACCAGAAAAATCACTCACCATGTGCCTCGTCAAGCCACTTGTTGACAAGCACGATGTGGGCATCTGCCGCATCCAGTTGCCGCTTTAGTTCGGCAAACCCATCAGTCCGGCTAGCCACCGGAGCTTCAACCACCTGCACATAAAGGCGGTCTAGTTATTTCCTGGGACTATGATCCTCTGTTTGCCGCCATTCTCGACGACAACCAGAGTCTCAGGGGCTACTATCTGCATGGGCATACCTAACATATGCGATACTATTAAAGGCATACATTATTTTACGTACCCCGAAGCCTTTCAGCAGACTCATAAAAGCTTCGTGCAAACCGCTTTAGGCGGATGAAATCCTTTCAATTACCGTACCCATTAGCGTACGATGCGCTTCCGAGATGACAGCTTTCCCCAGAAGATCCTTCAGCGCGTCCGACCGCACATAGTACGGGCCCTTGCTGTCGCTCTCCTCAGCAGTCGGATACTGGGGATGCCGGGCAACCAAAGGGTTATCCTCTGGCGATATTGGATCCAGAGATACCCTTCGCGACGACACTTCAAGGTCGCCCGCTTCTTGAGCTGGGGAGTCCGGGGGAGGCGTTTCGCTCTCCATCATCTCCGGAAGAAGATCCCCGAAGATGAACTCTGTCGAGAAGGGCTGCGATCCGGACTACAATTTACAAGCATCGGTTATTGTCTTCGGAAGTAAGGTAGGATATCTTCACTATTAAGTACTTTTTGATTACTTACAGCTCGGTAGAGGGCTGATCCCCGCGCGGACATTGTGCGGCAAGAATACCCTCCGAGGCAGGACCCTCTGGCGGAGATTTCTTCTCCCGTTTGGAAACCTTAGTTTCCGGATCTTCAGAGGTAGTCCTCTTCCTTCCCCGGGGAGAGAGAATGTCAGATTCTTCCCCTTGGTTATCCTCCCTCGCGGAGGCGCTCATTCCCTCGATTGGAATAGGTAGCGATGGAGGCCCGCTTTCGCCCTCTTTATTCCCCCCTTCATCTTCCTTTGAGGGCACTAGACAAGGTGCTGGCTCGAGCATCTTTTCCAGCACCGGATTGTCCAAGCCTTCAGGAAGGGGGGCCGAACACCGGATCATCTTCGCCTTTGTTATCCAGTCCTGGTCAAAGAGCGATTCTTCAGAATGATGTCATGATAAATAAAAGGACAGTGTGTTCGGCCATGGGATTACTTACTTGGGCAGCGGGGCGGTTGCAGCTCAGGCCCACGTCCTCGGTAGTGTCCGGACACTCTATTTGGGGTCCGAAGAACGATTTGTACATCTCCTCGTGCGTCATGCCGAGGAAATTCTGAATAGTGCGCGGTCCTTCCGGGTTGAATTCCCACATGCGGAGGGGCCGGCGTTTGCAAGGCTGGACTCGACGAACCAGCATAACTTGCATTACCATAACCAGACTGAAATCTCCCTCGAAGAGATCTCGGATACGGCTCTGCAGTATTGGCACGTCCTTGGCTGGACCCCAGCTCAGCCCCCTGCTGATCCATGACATCAGTTGTGGTGGAGGGCCCGAGCGAAAGGTGGGGGCAGCTACCCACTTGGCACTTCGGGGAGCTGTGACGTAAAACCACTCCCGTTGCCACAATCCGGACACCTCTGGAAAGGAACCCTTTGGCCATGGAGCGTCAGCAATTTTGCTTATTAGAGCACCTCCGCACGCTGCGTACTGCCCCTCGACCATCTTCGGCTTCACATCGAAGGTCTTGAGCCACAGGCCGAAGTGAGGGGTAATGCGGAGGAAGGCCTCACAAACGGCAATAAATGACGAGATGTGAAGAAGGGAATCCGGGGCCAGATCGTGAAAATCCAGCCCGTAATAGAATGTAAGACCCCTAACAAAGGGATCCAGAGCGAGGCCTAGTCCTCGGAGGAAGTGGGAGACGAACACAACGCTCTCGTTGGGTTCGGGAGTAGGGACGACCTGCCCTCGGGCGGGCAGCCTATGCGAAATTTCGGCGGTCAGATATCTGGCCTCCCTCAACTTCTTGATGTCCTCCTCCGTGACAGAGGAAGGCATCCACCAGCCTTGAAGGCTGGATCCGGACATGATTGAAGGTCCGAAGCTCCTGACCTGGGCTTTGGGTGTTAGAACTCGAGGCGGGGGAAGGATTCGATTGAGCACGGGAGGGAAAAAAGAAAAAGCCTTGTCCCTTTATAAAGGGGATGAATATCAGGCGTCCTCCTCGTGGCCGTTCGAGACTTACCTAAGATCTAGGAGTCATACCAACAGGCACGGTTGGGTTACCCACGTTTGTATTGATGAGAATCCCGTGATAAGGGGAACACAATCTCTGCTATGACAAGACGTGTCAAGAAACCGCCTCGCGTTATGTGCGGGGCTGGTTAAAGAAAAATGGTTCAAATAATTACCGGGCCGTGGCGTGATGTCATGCTGCCAAAACGTGTCAGCAGATTAGATTTGTGGAAATATTATTCTCTCTACGGTGGTATGTGGAACTTATTTTGTAGGGTCGGACACTGTCCTTGTATTCAAACTCTTCCGTGGTGTATTCGGAGGAGGAACCCGCCTTGCAATGCCGAAGACAACACTACGCGCCGGACTCATCGTCATTGAAGCCTGGTTCAGGGGCTACTGAGGGAGTCCTGGATTAGGGGGTCTCCGGACAGCCGGACTATATCCTTTGGCCGGACTGTTGGACTATGAAGATACGAGATTGAAGACTTCGTCCCGTGTCCGGATGGGACTCTACTTGGCGTGGAAGGCAAGCTAGGCAATACGAATATGCATATCTCCTCCTTTGTAACCGACCTTGTGTAACCCTAGGCCCCTCCGGTGTCTATATAAACCGGAGGGTTTTAGTTCATAGGACAACATACAATCATACCATAGGCTAGCTTCTAGGGTTTAGCCCCTCCAATCTCATGGTAGATCAACTCTTGTACTATTCATATTATCAAGAATAATCAAGCAGGACGTAGGGTTTTACCTCCATCAAGAGTGCCCGAACCTAGGTAAAACATCGTGTCCCCTGCCTCCTGTTACCATCCGCCTTAGACGCACAGTTCGGGACCCCCTACCCGAGATCTGCCGGTTTTGACACCGACAGGTATACTTTAATTGTCAACATAACAACCAAGAGATGGTGATATCTTCCATGCTACACACATTATAGGCGGTTCCCAAACAGAATGGTAAAGTTTATTCTCCCCCTCCACCAACAAACATCAATCCATGGCTTTCTCGAAACAACGAGTGCCTCCAACATACATCAGGTCCCAGGGGGAGTTTTGTTTGCAATTATTTTGATTTAGTTGGCATGAAGCATGGGACTGGGCATCCCGGTGACCAGCCCTTTATCTCGTGAGTGAGGAGCGGAGTCCACTCCTCTTGAGAATAACACGCCTAACATGGAAGATACAGACAACCCTAGTTGATACATGAGCTATTCGAGCATACAAAATAGGATGATTATTTGAAAGTTTAGAGTTTGGCACATACAAATTTACTTGGAACGACAGGTAGATACCGCATATAGGAAGGTATAGTGGACTCATGTGGAATAACTTTCGGGTTTTAAGGAGTTTGGATGCACAAGCAGTATCCCCGCTTAGTACAGGTGAAGGCTAGCAAAAGACTGGGAAGCGACCAACTATAGAGTGACAACAGCCATGTACATGCATTAAAATTAATAAACATTGGATGCAAGCATGAGTAGGATATAATCCACCATGTACATGAATATCGTGGAGGCTATGTTGATTTCTTTCAACTACATGCGTGAACATGTGCCAAGTCAAGTTACTTAAATCATTCAGAGGAGGATACCACCCTATCATACCACATCATAACCATTTTAATAGCATGTTGGCACGCAAGGTAAACCATTATAACTCATAGCTACTCAAGCATGGCATAAGCAACTATGATCTCTAATTGTCATTGCAAACATGTTTATTCATAACAAGCTGAATCAAGAACGATGAACTCATCACATTTACAAAAACAAAAGTGGTCGAGTTCATACCAGCTTTTCTCATCTCAGTCAGTCCATCATATATCATCATAATTACCTTTCACTTGCACGACCAAACGATGTGAATAATAATAAGAGTGCATGTGCATTGGACTAAGCTGGAATCTGCGAGCATTCAATAAACAGGAGAAGACAAGGCAATATGGGCTCTTTTGTCAGATAAATAATAGTGCATATAAGATCCACTTCAACAATTTAATCAAGGTCTTCTCCTACTGACCCCCAAAGAAAAGAAAAGAAATAAAACTATTTACATGGGAAAGCTCCCAACAAGCAAAAGAAGAACATGAAATATTTTTGGGTTTTCTTTTTAATTACTACTACAACATGGAAAGTAAATTAATTAAAAGCTACAACTAATTTTTTTTGGTTTTTTCTTAAGGTTTATCAAACACACAAGAAGAAAGCATAAAATAAAATAAACTAGCATGGATGATACAATGAAAAAGTATGAGCACCGACATCTGGCAATGAGTGTGTGTGAACATAAATGTAATGTCGGTGAGAAATACATACTCCCCCAAGCTTAGGCTTTTGGCCTAAGTTGGTCTATGGCCACGGCTGGGCTGGCTGATATCCATAATAATAGTTGTTGGGGTCGTACTGTGATGAGGAAGAAGAAGGCTCCATTTGCCACTGGTTGGCAATCATCTTCGGATCCCACTGATAGTTAGACTGTCATGAAGGATCAAATTGTGGTTCCGGTTCTGGCTCCTCGGCTGGTGCAGGGTTCCGGTAGGCGTGGATAGCCGTCAACGGAACAAGGGACTTGCCTACAGTCAAATCAAACAAAGCAGGAGCAGGCAAGGTAATAGTCTCAGGATGATGTTTATTAAAGAACAATTGATATTTAAGCTCTCCTGGCCTATTCTTAACAATAAAATCATGTGCCACCATACTTTTATAATCTAAATAAACACAAGGCAACACTTTTTCCTCCTTCTCACCATGCCTAGTAGGTATGTTAAAATGTGGGCTAGGCGTGTGGCATAGACGCCTCCAAAGATGGGACCCTTAGTACGGTTCATACTTAACCGTCTAGAAATAATGCCGCCCATACTAAAAGTGTTATCACTGCACAAACCTTGGAGCAAAATAATAATATCAGGGATACTAAGGTTTCCAGAGTTTCCGCGACCAATTAAGCAACGACTAGCAAATAATGCAAAGTAACGTAAGACATGAAAATGTATGCTAGTGATTCGTGCATCGGAAACCTTCCTAGTTTCCCCTATAGTGATAGTATTAATAAATCCCTCCACATCATCATGATGTGGTTCTTCTGTCTTGCCCCCAAAAGGGACTAAACAAATCCGACAAAAATCATAAAGTGACATCTCCTTATGCACATCATATAAATGAAACTCCACCGTAGGTGGCGAGTTCCTAGAATGGAAATGAAAGTTTTGCACAAAGGTATTTGTGAGTAAGAGATACTGATCGCATTGGTCGTGGAGGAAAGCGGTGAGGCTTGCATTATGAGCCAACTCATGAAAATCTTCATAAATCTCGGCTGCTCTCAAGAAATCCTCAGAAGGCCATTCACATGCCCGAACCTCCGCGGTGCGCGGCAAATTATACTTAGGCTTTGGTGCCTTTCCTTTGAGCTTTGGCTCGATGAGCCCCTCAATAATCTCCTCATCATTTTCTGAAAAATTCTGAAATTTTTAGTACCTTCAAAATAAAAGTAAACCAAACTCAATAATATTGATAACAACTACTCCTACAAGTTCATAGGGCCTATATCATGCATCAAAACTACTTTTGACCATATAAATTTGACATGCAAACTCAAGACAGGGTCACCTAAGCAACACAAATTTGCAATGAATAAAGCACTAGAACAAAAACTAATTGTACTAATGGAGGAGTCACATACCAAGGAACAATCTCCCCAAGCAGTTTTGTGAGAGGTGCTTTGAGAAAGGAGATCGAAAATGGCAGCAAAACGAGCTTGGACTCGGGTTTGAGTTGGTTTTTCGTGTTTGGGGGAGGAAGATGAAGTGTGTGGCTGGAAGAATAAGAGGAGGAGGGCCACCGTGGGCCCACGAGGTAGGGGGGTGCGCCCTCCACCCTCGTGGCAAGGTGGTTGGCCCCCCTGGTGTGTTCTTTGTTCCATAAATCCTCAAATATTCTACTCCCTCCATTCCTAAATATAGGGTGTATAGTTTTTGGCACGGAAATTAAAGAACGCACGTGGAGGAAAAATTTCACAAGTTTTGGGCGAGATTACACCTGACTAATTGGCATGAGAAAATAAATAAGCTTGCCTAATATAAGGAAATGTAATGAATCCCCCCAAAAATTATCCATACGAGTGGTGTAACTCAATACACCTTATATTTTCGGTTTTTCCTCAAAAATGTATACACCTTATATCAAGGAACAGAGGGAGTATAAAAAATCATATTTAATTTTCAGGGCATTTGGAGAACTTTTATTTTCGAGGTATTTTTATATTGCACGGATAATCAGATAACAGACAGAAAATTATTTATTTTTACTTTATTTCAACTAAATAACAGAAGGTATAGAAAGGTTACAGAGAGTTGTGCTTCTAGTTTCATCCATCTCATGCTCGTCAAAAAGGAATCCACTAACAAGGTTGATCAAGTCTTGTTAACAAACCCATTCCGATTAACATGAAACCAGAGAAATTTTGAATACCACTAGGTTACCTCAACAGGGATATGCACATCCCCAATAATAAGTATATCATATTTCTTCTTGACAGTAGGAAGAGGAAATTCAAAACCTCCAAATATAATCGATGGAATTTTTCCAATAGAATTGATACTATGAACTTGAGGTTGTTTCCTCAGGAAGTGTACCGTATGCTCATTACCATTAACATGAAAAGTGACATTGCCTTTGTTGCAATCAATAACAGCCCCTGCATTATTAAGAAAAGGTCTTCCAAGAATAATAGACATACTATCGTCCTCGGGAATATCAAGAATAACAAAGTCCGTTAAAATAGTAATGTTTGCAACTACAACAGGCACATCCTCACAAATACCAACATGTATAGCTGTTGATTTATCAACCATTTGCAAAGATATTTCAGTAGGTGTCAACTTATTCAAATCAAGTCTACGATATAAAGATAGAGGCATAACACTAACACCGGCTCCAAGATCACATAAAGCAGTTTTAACATAGTTTCTTTTAATGGAGCATGGTATAGTAGGTACTCCTGGATCCCCAAGTTTCTTTGGTATTCCACCCTTAAAAGTATAATTACCAAGCATGGTGGAAATTTCAGCTTCAGGTATCTTTCTTTTATTTGTAATAATATCTTTCATGTACTTAGCATAAGGATTTGTTTTGAGTATATCAGTCAATCGCATACGCAAAAATATAGGTCTAATCATTTCAGCAAAGCGCTCAAAATCCTCATCATCCTTTTTCTTGGGTGGTTTGGGAGGAAAAGGCATGGGTTTCTGAACCCAAGGTCCTCTTTATTTACCATGTTTCCTAGCAACAAAGTCTTTCTTATCATAACATTGATTCTTTGATTGTGGGTTATCAAGATCAACAACAGGTTCAATTTCTATATCATTACCATTACTAGGTTGAGCATTATTATGAACATTATCATTAACATTTTCATTAGGTTCATGTTCATTACCAGATTGAGTTTCATCATCAGAAATAGAAATATCATTTGGATTATCAGGTGGTTCAACAATAGGTTCACTAGAAGTTTGCACAGTTCTATCATTTTTCTTTTTCTTCCTTTTTGAAGAACTAGGTGCATCAATTTTATTTCTTTGAGAATCTTGCTCAATTCTCTTAGGGTGGCCTTCAGGATACAAAGGTTCCCTAGTCATTCTACCAGTTCTAGTAGCCACTTTAACATCATAACCATTTTTCTTACTATTCATCTCATTGAGCAATTCTTTTTGAGCTTTAAGTACTTGTTCTACTTGAGTGGTAACCATAGAAGCATGTTTGCTAACAAGTTTAAGTTCACCTCTAATATTAGCCATATAATCACCCAAGTATTTAATCATATCAGCATCTTGTTTTAATTGTCTACGAAAATAAGCATTGAAGTCTTCTTGCTTAAACATAAAATTATCAAACTCATCCAAGCATTGACTAGCAATTTTAGCAGGAGGGATTTCAGCTTTATCATATCTATAGAGAGAATTTACCTTTACTACCTGTGTCGGGTTATCGAGGTCTGGAGGTTCTTCAATAAATAAAGGATTAAGATCATATATTTCTTCATCAGGAAGTAAATTGAGACCATGTATTTCTTCAATAGGAGGTAAATTCTTAACATCTTCAGCTTTAATACCTTTTTCTTTCATAGATTTCTTTGCCTCTTGCATATCTTCAGGACTGAGAAATAGAACACCTCTCTTCTTCGGAGTTGGTTTAGGAATAGGATCATTAATTGGAGCAGGAGCTGGCTCAGGAGGTGGCTCAAGACGTGCCCAATTATTTTCATTTGTCAACATATTATTCAATAAGATTTCAGCTTCATCCGGTGTTCTTTCCCTGAAAAGAGAACCAACACAACTATCCAGGTAATCTCTGGAAGCATCGATTAGTCCATTATAAAAGATATCAAGTATTTCATTTTTCTTAGGAGGATGATCAAGCAAAGCATTAAGTAACTTGAGAAGCCTCCCCCAAGCTTGTGGGAGACTCTCTTCTTTAATTTGCACAAAGTTGTATATTTCCTTTAAGGCAGCCTGTTTCTTATGAGCATGGAAATATTTAGCAGAGAAGTAGTAAATCATATCCTGGGGACTACGCACACAACTAGGATCAAGAGAATTAAACCATATCTTAGCATCACCCTTTAATGAGAACGGAAATATTTTAAGGATATAAAAGTAGCGAGATTTCTCATCGTTAGTGAACAGGGTGGCTATATCATTTAATTTAGTAAGATGTGCTACAACAGTTTCAGATTGATAACCATGAAAAGGATCAGATTCAACCAAAGTAATTATATCATGATCAACAGAGAATTCATAATCCTTATCAGCAACACATATAGGTGAAGTAGAAAAAGTAGGGTCAGGTCTCATCCTAGCATTTGGAGATTGCTTATTCCATTTAGCTAATAACCTTTTGAGTTCATATCTATCTTTGCAGGCTAAAATAGCTAAAGAAACATCTTGATCAAATAAATAACCCTCAGGAATAACAAGTGTTTCTTCATCATCACTTTCATCTTCATAATCAGATTCAATATTTTCAATCTCTCTAGCCCTAGCAAGTCGTTCCTCTAGAAAATCACTAAGTGGCATAGTAATATCAGGCATAGAGGTAGTTTCATCATAAGTATCATGCATAGCAGAAGTAGCATCATCAATAACATGTGACATATCAGAACGAATAGCAGAAGCAGGTGTGGTGTCGCAAGCTTACTCATAACAGAAGGTGAATCAAGTGCAGAGCTAGATGACAGTTCCTTACCTCCCCTCGTAGTTGAAGGATAGATCTTAGTTTTTGGATCTCTCAAGTTCTTCATAGTGTCCAGCAAATATAAATCCCAAGTACCTCAAAGAATAGAGTTATGCTCCCCGGCAATGGCGCAAAAAATTAGTCTTGATAACCCACAAGTATAGGGGATCGCAACATCTTTTGAGGGTAGAGTATCCAACCCAAATTTATTGATTCGACACAAGGGGAGCCAAAGAATATTCTCAAGTATTAGCAAATGAGTTGTCAATTCAACCACACCTGGAAACTTAGTATCTGCAGCAAAGTGTTTAGTAGCAAAGTAATATGATAGTGATGGTAACGGTAACAAAAGAGTAATGAAAGCAAAGTAATGTTTTTGGTATTTTGTAGTGATTGTAACAATAGCAACGGGAAAGTAAATAAGTGTAAACCAGTATATGGAAAGCTCGTAGGCATTGGATCAATGATGGATAATTATGCCGGATGCGGTTCATCATGTAACAGTCATAACATAGGTGACACAGAACTAGCTCCAATTCGTCAATGTAATGTAGGCATGTATTCCGAATATAGTCATACGTGCTTATGGAAAAGAACTTGCATGACATCTTTTGTCCTACCCTCCCATGGCAGCGGAGTCCTAATGGAAACTAAGGGATATTAAGGCCTCCTTTTAATAGAGAACCAGAACAAAGCATTAGCACATAGTGAATACATGAACTCCTCAAACTACGGTCATCACCGGTAAGTATCCCGATTATAGTCACTTCGGGGTTAACGGATCATAACACATAATAGGTGACCATAGACTTGCAAGATAGGATCAAGAACACTCATATATTGATGAAAACATAATAGGTTCAGATCTGAAATCATGGCACTCAGGCTCTAGTGACAAGCATTATGCATAGCAAAGTCATAGCAACATCAATCTCAGAACATAGTGGATACTAGGGATCAAACCCTAACAAAACTAACTCGATTACATGGTGAATCTCATCTAACCCATCACCGTCCAGCAAGCCTACGATGGAATTACTCATGCACGGCGGTGAGCATCATGAAATTGGTGATGGAGGATGGTTGATGATGACGATAGCGACGAATCCCCCTCTTCGGAGCCCCGAACAGACTCCAGATCAGCCCTCCCGAGAGGTTTTAGGGCTTGGCAGCGGCTCCGTATCGTAAAATGCGATGATTTCGTCTCTCCTTTTTTTTCTCCTCGAAAGCAGTTATATAGAGTTGGAGTTGGAGTCGGGGGGTCTTCAGGGGGCCCACGAGGTAGGGGCGCGCCCTGGGGGGGCGCCCCCCACCCTCGTGAGAAGGGTGTGGGCCCCCTGGTCTTCATCTTTGGCGAGGATTTTTTATTATTTATTGTAAGATATTCCGTGGAGTTTCAGGTCATTCCGAGAACTTTTGTTTTCTGCAATAAAACAACATCATGACAATTCTGCTAAAAACAACATCAGTCCGGGTTAGTTCCAGTCAAATCATACAAGTTAGAGTCCAAAACAAGGGCAAAAGTGTTTGGAAAAGTAGATACATTGGAGACCTATCAAGAAGGAGATGAACATCAAGATTTACCCAGGTTCGGGCCACCTTGCGGTGTAAGACCCTACTCCTGCTTTGTGGTGGATTGGCCTCGTGAGGAGGATGAGGATGAACTAGTACAGTGGGTGAGCTGCCTCAGGAGATCTCGATGGCCTAAGGGTCCGATCCCTCTCTATGGTGGAGACTAGCCTATATTTATAGTGGTCTTGGTCCTCTTCCCTCATAACTCAGGCGGGAAGGGATTCTACAATGGCCAATTTGAAAGGGGGCAAGTTGCACATCTTATCCTGACGAAAGGTGGTCTTCTCTTGCAAAGCTTCTCGTCGTGACGCAGATGGGGCTCGGCGATGACATCCGTCATGCCGAGCACGTGGTCTTGGTCTTGTTGCACCAGAATGGAAACCTTTGGGGGACTCCTTGGGAACCCGCGTACGTCCTTGACTCCTTAGCACTGAAGAGGAAACTGTCCTCCTCTGTGCTCACTGGTGCCCTCCTGGACTTGGTCGTCATGGCCTACGTCATCGAGAGCCTCGTGAGGCTGGGTACCTACATAGAAATCTCCGCTCCCCGGGAGGTAGGCTTGGGGGGCTGCCCCTCGGGAGGTCTTGGCGTCGTTCGCCTCGCGAGGCCGGAGGCCCTCGCGAGGGTCTTGTCCTTGGTGTCTTGTAGCTGGGCCATACCAGGCTGTCGATGAGTTCGCATGCTGGGGGCCGCACACATGCAAGTCTAGGTACCCCCAGTCCTAGAACGTTGGCAGTAGCCCCCTGGCCCAAGGTGCGCTCCGGTTGGCTTTGAGGTGAAGCCAAGGAGCGAAGGGCGAAGCGATGCGGGCCCTCATCACCTGCAGGCCAGGCTTGAAGCGTGGCGCACGACGGGACACAGGCGCCTCCAATTCCCCACATCGCCTCAGCAACTGCCCATGCTGACAAACGATTGGTACACGCTTCAAGGCCATCATTGCTCGCACACAAAGGGACACCGGTTGGCTTTCTTCGATCGCCTATAAGAAGGCACAAAGAGCGGAGCCCGAACAATCTCCGTCTTCCTGCTCCTCCATTCCATACTTCCGTCATAGCAACCATGGCACCGACGAGAAGGTTTTCTACTGACGAGAAAGGGAAGGCATCACAGGAGGAGCCGTAGTTGCCCCCTCCGAAGAGAGGGCATGACCGCCCTCGCAAGATCACCGTGACACGCGCGGCGGCCCCTCTCCAGCACGAGCATGCTCCGCTGGGGGTCCGCGCGGGCTCCAGCAGTCATGGGAAGGGTCCTTCCCGTGGAGGCGGCCATGGAAGCCGTGGAGGTCGAGGTTGAGGAGGAAGGCATGCGGTGGCTGCTCGACCACCTTGCCCGCAGGCCCGCTCAGACGACACGACCAGTGAGTTCGTGGTGTGGATGGAGAGTCCGCCCCTGGATCTAGCTCCCGCGCTCCTTCGCCGAGGAGCTTCCGGACGGAGGACCTGTCGGGTTGTGGCTGCAGCCTGATGGTTGCTGCAATCGGTCCTCATGGGCGAAGGTTGAGGTTACCTCCTCAGGCCTGGTGTACCTGACCCACGGGTGGCAGACGTTCTCTCGCGCTTGCGGCTTGCAGGGGAGGTGCACCCTCCATTTCAAGTATGATGGGGCAGCAACGCTTTTTGTCAAGGTCTTCGGGGAGGACGGCGGGCACCTAGGATGTTACCTAGAGGGCGAGAGCAGCGGCGGCGACCGCCTCTCCGACGGCGATGATCATCGCGACGGCGATGTCCTCGGTGGTGAACTTGCCCTTGGGACGACCGTGACACCTCCAACAGTGGTGGCACTGTTGGGGAACGCGGTAATTTCAAAAAAATTCCTACGCACACGCAAGATCCATCTAGGTGATGCATAGCAACGAGAGGGGAGACTGTTGTCCATGTACCCTTGTATACCATAAGCGGAAGCGTTATGACAACACGGTTGATGTAGTCATACGTCTTCATGATCTGGCCAGTCCTAGCACCGAAGGTACGACACCTCTGCGATCTGCACACATTCAGCTTGGTGACGTCCCATGAACTCTAGATCCAGCTGAGGTCGAGGGAGAGTTTCGTCAGCACGAAGGCGTGATGACGGTGATGATGAAGTTACCGACGCAGGGCTTCGCCTAAGCTCTACAACGATATGACCGAGGTGGAAATCTGTCGAGGGGGGCACCACACACGGCTAAACAATCAACTTGTGTGTCTATGGGGTGCCCCCTCCCCCATATATAAAGGAGTGGAGGAGGGGAGGGCCGACCCTCTCATGGCGCTCCCAAGGGGGGAGTCCTATTCCCGGTGGGAGTAGGATTCCCCCTTTCCTATTAGGAGTAGGAGAAGAAGGAAGGAGGAGAGAGGGAGAAGGAAAGGGGGGGCACCCCAATTTGAATTGGGCTTGGGGGGTACTTTGGCTGCCTCCTCCTCTCTCCTACTAAGGCCCATTAAGGCCCAATGACTCCCCGGGGGGTTCCGGTAACTCCCCGGTACTCCGGTAAATGCCCAAACTCACCCGGAACCATTCCGATGTCCAAACATAGCCTTCCAATATATCGATCTTTATGTCTTGACCATTTCGAGACTCCTCGTCATGTCTGTGATCATGTCCGGGACTCCGAACTACCTTTGTTACATCAAATCACATAAACTCATAATACAGATCATCACCGAACGTTAAGCGTGCAAACCCTATGGGATCGAGAACTATGTAGACATGACCGAGACTCACTTCCGGTCAATAACCAATAGCGGAACCTGGATGCTCGTATTGGTTCCTACATATTCTACGAAGATCTTTATCGGTCAAACCTCATAACAACATACGCTATTCCCTTTGTCATCGGTATGTTACTTGCCCGAGACTCGATCGTCGGTATCTCAATAGCTAGTTCAATCACGTTACCGGCAAGTCTCTTTACTCATTCCGTAATGCAACATCATGTAACTAACTCATTAGTCACATTGCTTGCAAGGCTTATAGTGATGTGCATTACCGAGAGGGCCCAGAGATACCTCTCCGATACATGGAGTGACAAATCGTAATCTCGATATATGCCAACTCAACAAATATCATCAGAGACACCTGTAGAGCATCTTTATAGTCACCCAGTTACGTTGTGACATTTGATAGCACACTAAGTGTTCCTCCGGTATTCGGGAGTTGTATAATCTCATAGTCATATGAACATGTATAAGTTATGAAGAAAGCAATAGCAACAAATTAAACGATCATCGTGCTAAGATAACAGATGGGTGAAGTCAATCACATCATTCTCTAATGATGTGATCCCATTAATCAAATGACAACTCATGTCTATGGTTAGGAAACTTAACCATCTTTGATTAACGAGCTAATCAAGTAGAGGCATACTAGTGACACTCAGTTTGTCTATGTATTCACACATGTACTAAGTTTCTGGTTAATACAATTCTAGCATGGTTAATAAACATTTATCATGATACAAGGAAATATAAATAAAAACTTTATTATTGCCTCTAGGGCATATTTCCTTCAGTCTCCCACTTGCACTAGAGTCAATAATCTAGATTACACGGTAATGATTCTAGCACCCATGGAGTCTTGGTGCTGATCATGTTTTGCTCGTGAGAGAGGCTTAGTCAACAGGTCTCCAACATTCAGATCCCTGTGTATCTTGCAAATCTCTATGTCTCCCTCCTTGACTTGATCGCGGATGGAATTGAAGTGTCTCTTGATGTGGTTGGTTCTCTTATGAAATCTGGATTCCTTTGTCAAGGAATTTGCACCAGTATTGTCACAAATGATTTTCATTGGACCTGATGCACCAGGTATGACACCTAGATCGGATATGAACTCCTTCATCCATACTCCTTCATTTGCTACTTCTGAAGTAGCTATGTACTCCGCTTCACACGTAGATCCCGCCATGACGCTCTGCTTGGAACTGCACCAACCGACAACTCCAGCATTCAATAAAAATACGTATCCGGTTTGTGACTTAGAGTCATCCAGATCAGTGATAAAGCTTGCATCGACGTAACCATTTACGACAAGCTCTTTGTCACCTCCATAAACGAGAACATATCCTTAGTCCTTTTCAGGTATTTTAGGATGTTTTTGACTACTATCTAGTGATCCACTCCTAGATTACTTTGGTACCTCCCTGCTAAACTAATAGCAAGGCACACATCACGTCTGGTACACAACATTGCATACATGATAGAACCTATGGCTTAAGCATAGGTGTTGGTGTCAAAACCGGCGGATCTCGGGTAGGGGGTCCCGAACTGTGCGTCTAGGCCGGATGGTAACAGGTGGCAGGGGACACGAAGTTTTACCCAGGTTCGGGCCCTCTCGATGGAGGTAAAACCCTATGTCCTGCTTGATTAATATTGATGGTATGGGTATTACAAGAGTTGATCTACCACGAGATCAGAGAGGCTAAACCCTAGAAGCTAGCCTATGGTATGATTGTTGATGTGTATGTTGTCCTACGGACTAAAACCCTCCAGTTTATATAGACACCGGATAGGGTTAGGGTTACATAGAGTCGGTTACAATGGTAGGAGATCTGAACATCCGTATCGCCAAGCTTGCCTTCCACGCCAAGGAAAGTCCCTTCCGGACACGGGACGGAGTCTTCAATCTTGTATCTTCATAGTCCAGGAGTCCGGCTTGAAGGTATAGTTCGGCTATCCGAACACCCCCTAATCCAGGACTCCCTCAGTAGCCCCTGAACCAAGCTTCAATGACGACGAGTCCGGCGCGCAAATTGTCTTCGGCATTGCAAGGCGGGTTCCTCCTCCAAATACTTCATAGAAGATCTTGAACACAAAGATAGTGTCCGGCTCTGCAAAATAAGTTTCCACATATTGTCGTAGAGAGAATAATAATATTAACACAAATCTAATATGCTGACGTATTCCGTGGTGCGACACGCCACGGCCAAGCCTTTATCCAAATCGTTTCATTATCCCACCTCAGCGCGTTATGCGAGGCGGTTTCCTTGGCACGTCTTGTCAAAGCAGAGATCGTGTCCCCTCATTTCGGGATTCTCATCAATACGGGCGTGGGTAACCCAACCACGCCTTTGATTACGGCGCTTGGAGATAAGCAAGTTTTACCAGGCTGGTGGGGACACATAATCGCGTCCACCCATATAAGGGGATAAGGATCCACCTTTTTACCCACGCCTTCTTCCTCCTCTGCCTATCCATTCTTGCGCACTTGAGCTCCAGCGCCCAAGTCCGCACTACCACCTCAACCCTCTCCAGTCATGTCCGGAGCGGGAGGCAAGTGGATGGTCTCCTCCGTCACGGAGGGACACATCAAAAAGCTGAGGAAGGCCGGATATCTGGCCAGCGACATCGCGCACCGGCTCCACGAAAAGGGGCAGCTCATCCCCACTCCTAGGTCCCACGAGAGGGTGGTATTTCTCCCCCATTCCCTCCGCGGACTGGGCTTCCCTCTGCATCCATTTGTCCGGGGGCTCATGTTCTACTACGGCCTGGATTTCCATGATCTGGCCCCGAACTTCGTCCTCAACATCTCGACGTTTATCGTCGTGTGCGAGGCTTTCCTCCGCATCCGCCCCAATTTCGGCTTATGCCTAAAGACCTTCAACGTCAAGCCGAAGGTGGTGCGCGGCAGCCAGGCGGAGTGCGGCGGCGCCATGGTTGGCAAGATGGCCAACGTCCTGTGGCTCGAGGGCTCCTTTGTGGAGACGCTGAAGGGGTGGCAATCTGGGTGGTTTTACATCACCGAGCCGCGCGACGCCGAATGGGTCGCACCCCCTGAGTTCCGATCCGCCCCCCCACGCGGCTCACCTCCTGGAAGGAGACAGGCCTGTCTTGGGGTAAAAAAGGAGAGCTGACCAGACTCCAAACATGCATCCAAACCCTGGTGGACAAGAAGCTCAAGCTTGTTAACGTAGTCCAGGTTATGCTCGTCCGCCTGATCCTCCCGTGTGAACGACGGGCTTCAACCTTTGAGAATTCGACCCGGCGCAGCATCAAACTCTTAACAGGCTCTTCGACATGACGTACGAAGATGCCTGGAGGGTGCTTTTCAAGGGCGCCGAGGCTCCCGCATCCGCTGCCGAGGATCGCGGATTCAGTACTCAGCATCACGCTCATGCTGTAAGCTGTTTTTCTCCTTTTACAGGGTATCAGTTTTTCATAGTTTGACTCTATGCGGGATCTAAGTTCCCTTATCTTGGATAGGATTGGGTGGTGACGCCCGAACAGATCAACTGTCCGGCTCCTCTGCCCGAAGGCCCAGCGGACGCTCGCTTGGCGAAGCTGCTGGTTCCGGCGCCCTATGTGGTGCCGGAGAAGAAGGCCACGAAAAGGGCCACAGGGACTCGAAAGAGTGCCCGACGCCAGGAGGTGTCGGATTCGTCATCCGACGATCCCGAAGCGCCTTCCTCTCGTGAAGACAAGGACGAAGAAGATACCTCTCCCCCTCCAGCGGGAGGAGAGAAGAAAAGGAAGGCCGCCCTCTCGGAGGAGGCTAGAGGGTCCAAGAAGGGGAAAACCCTTCCCCCGGACTGCTCCACCGACGCCGACGACGACGAAGAGGAGTGGCAGCCCAGGGCCAAGCCCCTGGCGAAATCGTAAGTGTCCGGATACCGGGGTAGTTTATAGTATTCGTTTTTCGCACAGCTTTCCCTTATGTCGAATATGTTTATGCAGCCCACCCAAAGACCGACTCGATGCATCGTCGAGCGGCTCACTGGACCCGTCGGAGGTGAACTCGCTTCCGACGGCTTCATCCCCCCGCCCTGCGGATGACACCGAAGTGTTGTCCCAACAGGTTCCAAGCCGGGAGGAGGTGGTCCTGGAGGCGCCGCAAGGCGACCTCCCGGACTCCAGGAGTAAAGGGGATGAAACCCCCCAGGGCTCCAAGTCCGACTTAAGGCCGGACACAGCTCCGGAATCTTCAAGGGTTCCAGAGTCCGGCGGGCGACCTCCTTCCAAGAGGAGCAAGCCTACCGTGCCGGTGACCTCCGTCCAACCGGAGGCGCCGGACAATATGTTGGAGGCGCTCCAAGGTGCCTCCATCGACGAGGGGCACCGCACTATTATGAGTGCGGTGATCCAGAAGGTTCAGTCCGCCAAAAGCGGACTGACTAAAGCTTGTACAAGCCTTTTAACAGGCTTTGAGGTAAGTAAAGAATGTTCAAATAATGTTACCGCATAGACAGTAGCCCCTGATGCTCTGTTGGGCGTTCGGGAAGAAAAGCCGAATAGAGGATCAAAGAATTCGCAGGAGTCTAACAAAAGGAGTCAATATGCGTATGCAGGCTTCTCTGCTAGCGTCCGCCGCACTGACTGCGGAAGTGGACGTGCTGAAGCAGAGTCTCGAGAAGTCCGAGCAAGAGCTCGGGCGTGCCAAGAAGCAGCTCGAGGAGAAGGAAGGTAAGAAATACCCTGTTTGAATATGTATATAAAAAGGTGCAATTGCAAAAAATGACAGGATTGACATGGCTATTGCAGGGGCCACGTCTGAGGTGGCGACCCTTAAGCAAGCGCTGCTCGAGGCCGAGAAGAGTGCGGCCGTGGAGCGCACCGAGCGGGAGAGGTATGAGGCTGAGGTTGGCAAGGTGCGGCAAGAGCTCCAGGTTCTCATGAAGAAACATGAGAGTTTGGAGCTTGACTCGAAGACGCGAGCGTCCGAGCTCGCGGCAGCTATAGAAAATGCCAAGTCTGCCAAGGCCGAGTCCCAGAAGACCCTCCAGGAGTTGGATGAGGTGAAGAAGATTGCGGCGGGTAAGGCATTCTTTATGCAAAGCAAACACATAAACGTGAGTTACCTGTTACTTACCCGAATCCGGAGCTCTCCAGGAGCGTTCGCAGATCTTCCCCGGAGTGTATCTGATGCCGCCGCATTCTATCGAGCCGAGGAGGGCAGCTCGACGGAGAAGGTGTTCTGGTCTCAGTACGCTGAGGCCGGACACCCCGTGCCCCTGAGCGACCAGCTGAAGCAACTGGTCGAGCTCCACAAGGCGGCCGAACAGGCCATGAAGGGCCTCCTAGTTCGGCTGTGGCCTGGAGAGGCTCTGCCTGGGAGCTATTTCGGGCTGGTGCGGCGGCTGGTGGAGGCCTGTCCGAGGCTTGAAGACATCAAGCGCTCCGTCTGCATTGAAGGTGCCCGTAGGGCCCTTGCCCGTGCTAAGGTGCACTGGGGCAAGCTGGATGCGGAGAAGCTTGTGAAGGACGGGCCACCGCCGGGGAAAGAGCATCGCAAGCCCGAGAATTATTATAAGGATGTTCTGAAGGGTGCCCGCCTTGTTGCGGATGAATGTACCAAGGATGTATTTTTTGAGTAAAACCCGCTCGTGTTATCCTATGCGCTGAAAACTTGTTCATATGCGCTAAGCAATGCTGCTTGAATTTAAAATATTACCTTCTGTGCGACTGTTTATCAATACTGAGAGATGGCGAGTCATCGGCTTCTGCCCCCATGCCGCTAGTGCTGGGGTGTTCGGGGATAAACCTGGGCGCTCTTTTTCCCATATTTGGGTCCTTCGAGGGAGGCGCTCAGCCCAACGAACGAGGCAATCGGACTATAATGCGTGAACACTCTCACTTAGCCATAGAATTCTATAATTTTAAATTTCGGCGAAGCCCCTGGTATTCGGAAGACCGAGTTCGGGGCGCTATCCACGCCTTGGCCGGATAGAGCTGGCTCCTCGCCCTAAGCGGCATAAGTCTTTAGGGACTCGAAAGAACCTCTCGAATAGCGACCAACTCTCGCTTCATCATCACAGTCAGTTTTAGCTTTCTCCACTGAGGTGCTCGGCCCAGCTCAACTGGGGCACAATCGCAGTGGTTCTCCTAGTGCTACCTTAGCCGATATAGCGGAACGTAAGGCACCAAAACATAGGAGCCGGGCAAACCCAACTATTGACCCAAGACATGATTCGGAGCCGATGCATATAATGCTATAAGTTCGGGGTGCTGCACTTGTTAAAGTGTTCGGAGTTCTCACACCATGTTGAGGGGTACTGAAGCCCCTGGCGTATTTTTGCCGTACCAAAGTGTACGGGTGCAACATGTCGTTAAGGAACACACACACACACATATATATATATATATATATATATATATATATATATAAAGGTAATGCAGAAAATAGACAAAAGCTATGCATTGTTCATTAAAATAGCTGCGATCAAAGCAGAACGATACAAGTGATGTAATAAATGAAAAGTTGGACTATTTAACATGTGTGCTTCAGGGGCAAGCTGCAGGATAGTATGCGAAACGGGTATACTGCTCGTGATAGAGACCACCTGGGATTTCCGTAATGCGGCATGGCTTGTCTGCTTCCCTGGTCCTTGCATCGTTTGTGCGGCAATTGAACTGCCGAACAAGCCTTCCGAAGAGTAGAGTCCTGGAAGTAAGAGAAAAGTGTAAAAAAAGTCGGCAGCCCCTGGTGCGGTTTAAGCCGTGTTTTGGGCGTGCCGTGATGGTGCCCCTCCCCCTATGCCCATGGTATTTCTAGGGCGTAGTTATGTACGTGAAGTACTGGTGTCGCCTTTTTGCGGGGGTTGGGGTTGGGGCCGCATTGCTACGCCTGCTCGGAACGTGCCGGGCGGTCTTGTTGTAGGTTACTCCGGGCGCGCTTGACTGTGTCCGGATGTTTAATGGCTGGACTGGAGAACTGCCTGGAGAGGCTGCTTTGTACTTCCGCTGCGAGGGCCGCCGTGTGCTCCTCCGTTCGGAGGGAGCGTTCGGTGTTTCCATTGACCGTAATTACTCCTCGAGGGCCTGGCATCTTGAGCTTAAGGTATGCGTAGTGCGGGACCGCATTGAACTTGGCAAATGCGGTTCGCCCGAGCAGTGCATGATAACCACTGCGGAACGGGACTATGTCGAAGATTAACTCCTCGCTTCGGAAATTATCCGGAGATCCGAAGACCACTTCAAGTGTGACTGAGCCTGTGCAGCTGGCCTCTACACCTGGTATTACGCCTTTAAAGGTCATTTTGGTGGGCTTAATCCTCGAGGGATCTATGCCCATTTTCCGCACTGTATCCAGGTAAAGCAGGTTCAGGCTACTGCCGCCGTCCATAAGGACTCTAGTGAGATGAAATCCGTCAATAATTGGGTCGAGGACCAATGCGGCGAATCCGCCATGACGGATGCTAGTGGGATGGTCTCTTCGATCAAAGGTGATCGGGCAGGAGGACCATGGGTTGAACTTTGGGGCGACTGGCTCTACCGCGTATACGTCCCTTAACGCGCGCTTCCGCTCCCTCTTGGGGACGTGGGTGGCGTATATCATGTTCACCGTCCGCACTTGTGGGGGAAAACCCTTCTGTCCATTGTTGTTCGGCGGCCGGGGCTCCTCGTCGTCATCGCTATGCAACCCCTTGTCTTCATTGTCGGCGCTTAATCTGCCTGCCTGCTTGAACACCCAGCAGTCCCTGTTGGTGTGATTGGCCGGCTTTTCGGGGGTGCCATGTATTTGGCACAAGCGTTCAAGTATTCGGTCCAAGCTGGACGGGCCCCTAGGATTCCTTTTGAATGATTTTTTCCGCTGACCGGATTTAGAGCCTCTGAATCCGGCATTAACTGTCGTATCCTTAGCATTGTCGCCGTTGATGCGACGCTTCTGTTGGTTGGGACGCGACCTGCCACTAATGTCCCTGGTGTCCGAACGACCAGGGTTCTTGGTCATATTGTTTCTACGAGCAAGCCAGCTGTCTTCTCCCGCGCAAAAGCGGGTCATGAGTGCCGTGAGTGCTGCCATAGATTTCGGCTTCTCCTGTCCTAGGTGCCGGGCAAGCCACTCGTCACGGATATTATGCTTGAAGGCTGCTAAGGCCTCTGCGTCCGGACAGTCGAGTATTTGATTTTTCTTTGTTAGGAACCGTGTCCAGAATTGCCTGGCCGATTCGTCTGGCTGCTGAATTACGTGGCTTAGGTCGTCAGCGTCTGGGGGTCGCACATAGGTGCCCTGGAAATTGTCGAGGAATGCGGCTTCCAGGTCCTCCCAATAGCTGATTGACCCTGTTGGCAGGCTGTTAAGCCACTGCCGGGCTGGTCCTTTAAGCTTGAGTGGGAGGTATTTGATGGCGTGAAAATCATCGCCGCGGGCCATGTGGATATGAAGGAGATAATCCTCGATCCATATCACGGGGTCTGTTGAGCCATCATATGATTCGATGTTTACGAGTTTGAAACCCTCGGGGATTTGATGATCCATTATTTCGTCTGTGAAGCACAACGGGTGTGTGGCGCCTCTGTACTGGGCGATATCATGACGTAGCTCCAATGAGCCTTGTCTACTGTGTTCGGCCCTGCCGAATTTGTGGCCGGCGTGACGGTTGTCATCTCAAGTCGTGGGGTGCCTACGCGATCCGTAGATCGATCTTGTTTGCCTTGTCTTGTCCTCCAACATGTCTTGTAAGTTCGGCGCATATTCCCGTGCCTTGGTATGGGGTGCGGCTTGGGTGGAGGGCCATGAGGCCTCTCTGTCGCGGCCACGAGGTGGCCTGTCGGCCGCATCGAGTGCTTCCTCCTCTAATCGGGGTAGCAACCTGCGCTTCGGGTAGCACTTGGAGGGGCGTTCGGGTTTATGCTCTTCGGCCGCGAGGACTTCAGTCCATCTGTCGACTAGCCGATCTTGATCAGCTTTAAGCTGTTGCTGTTTTTTCTTGAGGCTTCTTGCCGTGGCCATAAGCCTGCGTTGAAAACGCTCTTGTTCGACGGGATCCTCTGGCACGGCGAATTCGTCGTCGTCGAGGCTTGCCTCGTCTTCGGAGGGAGGCATATGATTATCGTCCTCGACCTCTCTGTCAGCCGCTCTCCCATGGGGGCTGGTTTCTCCATCCTCCTGTGCTAAACCTTGCTCGGGGGATGTTCTTCGGCGCTTTCTGGGGTATTATTACCTCCCATGCTGGAATCGCCGTTTTTGTGTTGGCGGGATTTTGAGCGGTGCCGCTGACGCCGGCGCTTTTGCTTTTTCTTGGAGGGGTCATCCTCCGCTGTTCCATCGCCCTCTTCCTCTTTTGGGGTGTCCACCATGTATATGTCATATGACGAGGTGGCTTTCCAGGGCCTAGTAGGCGCTGGTTCTTCATCATCGGCGTCCATACCGTCGATGTCTTCGGAGTCGAAGTCGAGCATGTCGATTAAGTTGTCGACAGTGGCTACAAAGTGGGTGGTGGGTGGGTTTTGAATTTCTACATCGTTCGTACCCCAACCTTGCTGACCGTAGTCCGGCCAGGGCTCTCCCGACAAAGAGAGAGACTTCAGTGATTTCAGGATATTGCCGAAAGGCGAGTGCTGAAAGACGTCCACGGCCATGAACTCCATGATCGGCGCCCAATCGGATTCGCTCGGCAGGGGCGCGGAGGGTTCAGAGTCCGGAGAAGAATCCGGCTCCATGGAGTCACGAGTCTTGCAGAGTATGGGGCTGGTGTTCGGCTGAACCGCCGTTGGGACCGCAGCCCCCGAGGCGGCGTCCAACCACCCATCCTCGATCGGCGTGGTCGGCTCCGAACCAGGGGCCGGAGCCGATGCAGGTGCGGCCTCCAGGGCACTGTTCAGCGACAGAGCTAGATCATGCTCGTCGTGACAGTGCAGCGCGCTCGGCAGTGGTTCGAATCCGTCGAAGATCAAGTCCCCGCGGATGTCGGCCGTGTAGTTTAAACTTCCGAATCTAACCTGACGGCCAGGGGCGTAGCTTTCGATCTGCTCTAGATGGCCAAGTGAATTGGCCCGCAGTGCAAAGCCGCCAAAGACGAAGATCTGTCCGGGGAGGAAGGTCTCACCCTAGACCGCATCGCCATTGATGATCGTAGGAGCCATCGGGCCTGACGGCGACTGCACAGAGGAACTCTCAATGAAAGCACCAATGTCGGTGTCAAAACCGGCGGATCTCGGGTAGGGGATCCCGAGCTGTGCGTCTAGGCCGGACGATAACATGAGGCAGGGGACACGAAGTTTTACCCAGGTTCGGACCCTCTCGATGGAGGTAAAACCCTACGTCCTGCTTGATTAATATTGATGGTATGGGTATTACAAGAGTTGATCTACTACGAGATGAGAGAGGCTAAACCCTAGAAGCTAGCCTATGGTATGATTGTTGATGTGTATGTTGTCCTACGGACTAAAACCCTTCGGTTTATATAGACACCGGATAGGGTTAGGGTTACATAGAGTCGGTTACAATGGTAGGAGATCTGAACATCTGTATCGCCAAGCTTGCCTTCCACGCCAAGGAAAGTCCCTTTCGGACACGGGACGGAGTCTTCAATCTTGTATCTTCATAGTCCAGGAGTCGGGCTTGAAGGTATCGTTCGGCTATCCGAACACCCCCTAATCCAGGACTCCCTCAATAGGGAATGACTTTCATTTTCTCTCTATCTTCTGCAGTGGTCGGGCATTGAGTCTGACTCAACTTCACACCTTGTAACTCAGGCAATAACCCTTTCTTTGCTTGATCCATTTTGAACTTCTTCAAAACTTTATCAAGGAATGTGCTTTGTGAAAGTCCAATTAAGTGTCTTGATCTATCTCTATAGATTTTGATGCCTAATATATAAGCAGCTTCACCGAGGTATTTCATTGAAAAATTCTTATTCAAGTATCCTTTCATGCTATTCAGAAATTCAGTCTAATTTCTGATCAACAATATGTCATCTACATATAATATCAAAAATGCTACAAAGCTCCCATTCACTTTCTTGTAAATACAGGCTTCTCGAAAAGTCTGTATAAAACCATATCCTTTGATCACACTATCAAATCGTATATTCCAACTCCGAGAGGCTTGCAGCAGTCCATAAATGGATCGCTGGAGCTTGCACACTTTGTTAGCACCTTTTGGATCGACAAAACCTTCTGGTTGCATCATGTACAACTCTTCTTTAAGATATCCATTAAGGAATGCAGTTTTGACATCCATTTCCAAATTTCATAATCATAAAATGCGGCAATTGCTAACATGATTCGGATGGACTTAAGCATCGCTACGGGTGAGAAGGTCTCATCATAGTCAACTCCTTGAACTTGTCGAAAACCTTTTGCAACAAGTCGAGCTTTGTAGACAGTAACACTACCGTCAACGTCAGTCTTCTTCTTGAAGATCCATTTATTCTCTATGGCTTGCCGATCATGCAAATGTGATTGACATCCACCAAGATGCTCTTCATCTGACACTGTAGCCAGTCATGGTGCCTATCATGTTTTTGATGTAAGGCTACAAGAAGTTCTCGGTCATTGAGTACACGAGATCGCTCCCGAGGCCTTTGAGCAATGGTGCTTTCAGTGGATTCAGTGTTTGCACGGTGAGGCACACGTATATTGCCAGCCAGCGGATAAGCAGGAGTTGCAGTATTGGGGACATGAGTGCCTTCTATTGCCTGCGTGAAGCTTTGGTGATCAACATTATGAAGATAAAGTGTCTCCTTGGCAGGCTCAGGGTAGATGGCTTTAACAGACATATCAACCTCAGGCAAGAAGACAAGATGGTTGCGCGATGAAGACTGATAGTCGACAGATGAATGAAGTCTGATCAGGTGCATCACCCATGGAGCATAAAACTTCAAGCCAAATAGATCAATTCTAGATACATCAAGTTGCCCGATGAAGAAGTCTTGAGCATTGAAGCAAATTCCATTGAGAATATAGAACACCAAAGTCTTCATGGTGCCTTCAAGTTTGGCTGCAGGTGAATGTCCCTTTACTGGCCATAGAGTTCGCCTCACAATGTGGTAAATGGTACGGGGCAGATACTCGAGGTCCTCGACAAAGAATTCCTTGGGATATTCTGCATCTTGTGGCAATGGCTTCATCATGATGAGCATATGACTCATGTTTGGCTCAGGCTTCTGAAATATACTCTCCAGAGCATTCTTGTGTAGCTGACAACCAGGTTCATAGAACTCGCCTAGAGTGGGCAGGGAAGTAAGCTCGATGATATCTTGAGCTTTGGCTTCATGATGCACATCGCCTGTCATCCACTCAAGGATCCAAGTCTTCGGATCCCTGTTGTAGCCACGAATGTGAAGAGTGGCATAGAACTACAGCAGAAGCTCTTCGTTCCAATGCTCTTTGTCAGTGACGAATTGCATATGGCCAACATCTCTGAAACAGTCTAGACCTTCTTCCAAGCAGGGTAGTCCAGCAATGGCTTCACAATCCAGACGCATGTGATGAAAGATTCGCCCTTGATTGTACAATACACATGAGTAATAACTGCGCTGCTGATAGCTCCAGAAGCGATCAGATGAGATATTTGGCTTCAAGTAAGGGTTCTTGGCACTGTTAAAGAATGTGTTGTGTGCGCTGAAGCTATTTACACTGAACGAGCCTGGCAATGTTGCAGCACCAGGAAACCTTGGCAGTCTGGGCTTTGGCTTCTGGACCTGAGGCCTGTGCTCCACATGGTATTCATATTGTGGTCCAGGAGCAGTGGGAGGAACCAGAACAGGCCATCGGACAGTGAAAAGTTGGCCGCGATCAAATGCATGTTCAATAGTGTGAGGCCTTGGGGTGGAACAGTAGCTTCAGCATTGATTGTGACTTCAGGTTGCTCACAGGCTTCAGGAGCAACATTAGCTTCAGGCTCCACAATGTCTTCAGCCATGACAACGTCATTGGCTTCAGCAGTGTTGTTCGTGGCCACCTCAATGTTTTCAACCTCTGCTTCAGTAGCAGGTGGGTCGGGCATAGACACGTTCTCCTCGAGAACAGCTTCTTGAGTGACAGGGGGTGTGGCAACTCTCTCTTTTTCTTCCCGTGGTTCTTGATTGTCATCGGCTGATGCAACCGGAATGTCTTCAGCAGCTTTTGCTTTAGACTCAGGGACATTCGCAGTAGGCGTGGCTTCAGGAAACACTTCACGTGCGGCTGAGCTTTGTTGCACTTCTCCTTCTGGAATGCTCGACATGGTGACTGATTACCCACAAGTATAGGGGATCTATCGTAGTCCTTTCGATAAGTAAGAGTGTCAAACCCAACGAGGAGCAGAAGGATGATAAGCGGTTTTTAGCAAGGTATTCTCTGCAAGCACTGAAATTATCGGTAACAGATAGTTTTGTGATAAGGTAATTGGTAATGAGTAGCAAGTAATAAAAGTAAATAAGGTGCAGCAAGATGGCCCAATCCTTTCTGTAGCAAAGGACAAGCCTGGACAAACTCTTATATGAAGGAAAGAGCTCCCGAGGACACATGGGAATTATCGTCAAGCTAGTTTTCATCACGATCATATGATTCATGTTTGGTACTTTGATAATTTGATATGTGGGTCGACTGGTGCTTGGGTGTTGTCCTTACTTGGACAAGCATCCCACTTATGATTAACCCCTATTGCAAGCATCCGCAACTACAACAGAAGTATTAAGGTAAACCTAACCATAGCATGAAACATATGGACCCAAATCAGCCCCTTAAGAAGCAACGCATAAACTAGGGTTCAAGATTTTGTCACTCTAGCAACCCATCATCTACTTATTACTTCCCAATGCCTCCCTCTAGGCCCAAACAATGGTGAAGTGTCATGTAGTCGACGTTCACATGACACCACTAGAGGGATGACAACATACATCTCATCAAAATATCGAACGAATACCAAATTCACACGACTACTTATAGCAAGACTTCTCCCATGTCCTCAGGAACAAACGTAACTACTCACAAAGCATATTCATGTTCATAATCAGAGGGGTATTAATATGCATAATGTATCCAAACGTATGATCTTCCACCAAGTAAACCAACTAGCATCAACTATAAGGAGTAATCAACACTACTAGCAACCCACAGGTACCAATCTATGGTTTGGATAAAAAGATTGGATACAAGAGATGAACTAGGGTTTGAGATGAGATGGTGCTGGTGAAGATGTTGATGGAGATTGACCCCCTCCCGACGAGAGGATCATTGGTGATGACGATGGTGATGATTTCCCCCTCTCGGAGGGAAGTTTCCTTGGCAGAACAGCTCCATCGGAGCCCTAGATTGGTTCCGCCAGGGTTCCGCCTCTTGGCGGCGGAGTCTCGTCCCGAAAGTTCGCTTATGATTTTTTCCTCGACGAAAGACTCCATATAGCCGAAGATGGGCATCGGAAGGCCACCAGGGGGCCCACGAGGTAGGGGGCGCGCCACCCACCCTCGTGGCTGGTAGGTGGCCCCCCTTTGGTATTTCTTGCGCTCAGTATTTTTTATATATTCTGGAAATAACTTTCGTGAAGTTTCAGGACTTTTGGAGCTGTGCAGAATAGGTCTCTAATATTTGCTCCTTTTCCAGCCCAGAATTCCAGCTGCCGGCATTCTCCCTCTTTATGTAAACCTTGTAAAATATGAGAGAATAGGCATAAGTATGGTGATATAATGTGTAATAACAACCCATAATGTAATAAATATCGATATAAAAGCATGATGCAAAATGGACGTATTGATACGACTCCAACATATCTATAATTTTTTATTGTTGCATGTTATATTATATTCTGTTTTGGACATTATTGGGATTTATTATACACTTTTATATTATTTTTGGAACTAACCTATTAACCGGAGGCCCAGCCCAGAATTGCTGTTTTTTGCCTATTTCAGAGTTTCACAGAAAAAGAATATCAAACGGAGTCCAAACGGAATGAAACCTTCGGGAACGTGATCCAGTGGACTTGGACCCTACGTCAAGAAAGCAACCATGAAGGCACGAGGTAGGGGGGCGCGCCTACCACCCCACCCCCAGGAGCGCCCTCCACCCTTGTGGGGTCCATGTTGCTCTACCGACATACTTCTTCCTCCTATATATACCTACGTACCCCTAAACTACCAGATATGGAGCCAAAAACCTAATTCCACCGCCGCAACCTTCTGTACCCGTGAGATCCCATCTTGGGGCCTTTTCCGGAGCTCCGCCAGAGGGGGCATCGATCACGGAGGGCTTCTACATCAACACCATAGCATCTCCGATGATGTGTGAGTAGTTTACCTTAGACCTTCGGGTCCATAGTTATTAGCTAGATGGCTTCTTCTCTCTCTTTGGATCTCAATACAATGTTCTCCCCCTCTCTCATGGAGATCTATTGGACGTGATCTGCTTTTGTGGTGTGTTTGTTGAGACCGATGAATTGTGGGTTTATGATCAAGTTTATCTATGAACAATATTTGAATCTTCTCTGAATTCTTTTATGTATGATTGGTTATCTTTGCAAGTCTCTTTGAATTATCAGTTTGGTTTGGCCTACTAGATTGATCTTTCTTGCAAAGGGAGAAGTGCTTGGCTTTGGGTTCAATCTTGCGGCGTCCTTTCCCAGTGACAGTAGGGGTAGCAAGGCACGTATTGTATTATTTCCATCGAGGATAACAAGATGGGGTTTATATCATATTGCATGAGTTTATCCATCTACATCATGTCATCTTACTTAAAGCGTTACTCTGTTCTTTTGAACTTAATACTCCAGATGCATGCTGGATAGCGGTCGATGTGTGGAGTAACAGTAGTAGATGCAGGCAGGAGTCGGTCTACTTGTCTTGGACGTGATGATTATATACATGATCATACCTAGATATTCTCATAACTATGCTCAATTATGTCAATTGCTCAACAATAATTTATTTACCCACCGTAATACTTATGCTCTCGAGAGAAGCCACTGGTGAAACCTATGGCCCCTGGGTCTATTTTGCATCATATTAATCTCCCTTTAACAAGCTATTTCTTGCACCGTTTTCATTTCGCTTTATTTACTTTGCATCTTTATCATAAAAATACCAAAAATATTATCTTATCATCTCTATCATATCTCACTTTCATAAGTGACCGCGATGGGATTGACAACCCCTTTATTGCGCTGGTTGCGAGGATTTTATTTGTTTGTGTAGGTCCGAGGGACTAGTGCGTGGCCTCCTACTGGATTGATACCTTGGTTCTCAAAAACTGAGGGAAATACTTACGCTACTTTGCTGCATCACCCTTTCCTCTTCAAGGGAAAACCAACACAGTGCTCAAGAGGTAGCAAGAAGGATTTCTGGCGCCGTTTCCGGGGAGTCTATGCAAAAGTCAACATACCAAGTACCCATCACAAACCCTTATCTCTCGCATTACATTAT
The DNA here is from genome assembly GCF_018294505.1 of Triticum aestivum. Classification (NCBI taxonomy): domain Eukaryota; kingdom Viridiplantae; phylum Streptophyta; class Magnoliopsida; order Poales; family Poaceae; genus Triticum; species Triticum aestivum. The sequence goes on from NC_057794.1 coordinate 254,286,853, forward strand.
TTGCCATTTGCCTCTCGTTTTCCTCTCCCCCACTTCATCCTTGCCGTTTTATTTTCCCTCTCTCTCCGTCCTCCTTCTCTTTCCCTATTTTCCTCTTTTTGCCCGTTTCTCGTTTGCTTGTGTGTTGGATTGCTTGCCTATCACGATGGCTCAAGATAATACCAAATTGTGTGACTTTACTAATACCAACAACAATGATTTTATTAGCACTCTGATTGCTCCTCTTACCGATGGTGAATCTTGTGAAATTAATGATGCTTTGCTGAATCTTCTCATGAAAGATCCATTTTCCGGCCTTCCTAGTGAAGATGCCGCTACCCATCTAAACAACTTTGTTGATTTGTGTGATATGCAAAAGAAGAAAGATGTGGATAATGATATTGTTAAACTGAAGCTATTCTCGTTTTCTCTTAGAGATCGTGCTAAAGCTTGGTTTTCGTCTTTGCCTAAAAATAGTATTGACTCATGGAATAAGTGCAAAGATGATTTTATCTCTAAGTATTTTCCTCCCGCTGAGATCATGTCTCTTAGAAATGATATTATGAATTTTAAGAAACTAGATCATGAACATGTTGCACAATCTTGGGAGAGGATGAAATTAATGATACGTAATTTCCCTACACATGGTTTAAATCTTTGGATGATTATACAAAACTTTTATGCTGGATTGAATTTTGCTTCTAGAAATCTTTTAGATTCGGCCGCGGGAGGCACTTTTATAGAAATCACTTTAGGAGAAGCTACTAAACTCCTAGATAATATTATGGTGAATTATTCTCAGTGGCACACTGAAAGATCTACTAATAAGAAAGTGCATGTGATAGAAGAAATTAATGTTTTGAGTGGAAAGATGGATGAACTCATGAAATTATTTGCTAATAAAAGTGTTTCATCTGATCATAATGATATGCCTTTGTCTACTTTGATTGAGAATAATAATGAATCTATGGATGTGAATTTTGTTGGTAGGAATAATTTTGGTAACAACGCGTATAGAGGAAACTTTAATCCTAGGCCGTATCCTAGTAATTCCTCTAATAATTATGGTAATTCCTACAACAATTCTTTATGGAAATTTTAATAACATGCCCTCTAAATTTGAGACTAGTGTTAAGGAATTTTTGAATTCGCAAAAGAATTTCAATGCTTTACTTGAATCAAAATTTCTTAAAGTTGATGAATTGGCTAGGAACGTTGGTAGAATTTCTCTTGTTGTTGATTCTTTGGAACTTAGATCTATTCCACCTAAGCATGATATCAATGAGTCTCTCAAATCCATGAGAATTTCCATTGATGAGTGCAAATAAAGAACCGCTAGGATGCGTGCTAAGAAAGATTGCTTTATAAAAGCGTGTTCTTCTAGTTTTCATGATAAGAAAGATGAAGATCTAAAAGTTATTGATGTGTCCCCTATTAAATCTTTGTTTTGAAATATGAATATTGATAATGATGGTACTGAATATGATCCACCTTTACCTAGAAGGTGTTTCAAAAATTCGGAGTTTTTAGATCTTGATGCAAAAATTGGTAAAAGTGGGATTGAAGAGATCAAAACTTTAAATATCAATGAACCCACTATTTTGGGTTTAAAGGAATTTAATTATGATAATTGCTCTTTGATAAATTGTATTTCCTTGTTGCAATCCGTGATAAATTCTCCACATGCCTATAGTCAAAATAAAGCCTTTACCAAACATATCGTTGATGCTTTGATGCAATCTTATGAAGAAAAACTTGAGTTGGAAGTTTCTATACCTAGAAAAATTTATGATGAGTGGGAACCTACTATTAAATTTAAAATTGAATATCATGAATGCTATGCTTTGTGTGATTTGGGTGCTAGTGTTTCCACGATTCCAAAGACTTTGTGTGATTTACTAGGTTTCCGTGATTTTGATGACTGCTCTTTAAATTGCACCTTGCGGATTCCACCATTAAGAAACCTATGGAAAGAATTAATGATGTTCTTATTGTTGCAAATAGGAATTATGTGCCCGTAGATTTTATTGTTCTTGATATAGATTGCAATCCTTCATGTCCTATTATTCTTGGTAGACCTTTCCTTAGAATGATTGGTGCAATTATTGATATGAAGGAAGGGAATATTAGATTCCAATTTCCATTAAGGAAAGGCATGGAACACTTCCCTATAAATAAAATTAAATTACCTTATTAATATATCATGAGAGCCACTTATGGATTGCCTACCAAAGATGGCAGTACCTAGATCTATCTTCGCTTTTATGCCTAGCTAGGGGCGTTAAACGATAGCGCTTGTTGGGAGGCAATCCAATTTTATTTTTATTCCTTGATTTTTGCTCCTGTTTAGTAATAAATAATTTATCTAGCCTTTGATTTGGTTATGTTTTTTGTGTTTAATTAGTGTATGTGCCAAGTAGAACCGTGGGAAGACTTGGGGAAAGTCTTTTTGATCTTGCTGTAAAAAACAGAAACTTTAGCGCTCACGAGAATTGCTGCCATTTTTCTTTGGAAAGTGCTATTTAGTTAATTATTTTTGAAGATGATTAATAGATAAATTCCTCACGTCCAGAAATTTATTTTAGAATTTTTGGGGTTCCAAAAGTTTGCGTTAGCTACAGATTACTACAGACTGTTCTGTTTTTGACAGATTCTGTTTTTCATGTGTTGTTTGCTTATTTTGATGAATCTATGGCTAGTAAAATAGTTTATAAACCATAGAGAAGTTGTAATAAAGTAGGTTTAACACCAATATAAATAAATAATGAGTTCATTACATTACCTTGAAGTGGTGTTTTGTTTTCTTTCGCTAACGGAGCTCACGAGATTTTCTATTTTGAGTTTTGTGTTGTGAAGTTTTCAAGTTTTGGGTTAAGTTTTGATGGATTATGGAATAAGGAGTGGCAAGAGCCTAAGCTTGGGGATGCCCATGGCTCCCCAAGGTAAAATTAAAGGACACCCAAAAGCCTAAGCTTGGGGATGCCCGGAAGGCATCCCCTCTTTCGTCTTCGTCTATCGGTAGCTTTACTTGGAGCTATATTTTTATTCATCACATGATATGTGTTTTGCTTGGAGTGTCTTGTATTATTTGAGTCTTCATTTGTTAGTTTGCCACAATCATATTTGATGTACACACCTTTTGAGACAAACATACATGATTTGAAAATTATTAGAATACAATATGTGCTTCACTTATATCTTTTGAGCTATATAGTTTTTGCTCTAGTGCTTCACTTATATCTTTTAGAGCACGGTGGTGGATTTGTTTTATAGAAACAATTGTTCTCTCATGCTTAACTTAGATTATTTTGAGAGTCCTACAAAACAGCGTGGTAATTTGTTTTAATTATGATAGGCATTCAAGATTAGTAAAAAAAATCTTACGAGTGTGTTGAATACTATGAGAAGTTTGATACTTGATAATTGTTTTGAGATATGGAGATGGTGATATTGGAGTCATACTAGTTGAGTTGTTGTGAATTTGAGGAATACTTGTGTTGAAGTTTGTGATTCCCGTAGCATGCACGTATGGTGAACCGTTATGTGATGAAGTCGGAGCATGATTTATTTATTGATTGTCTTCCTTATGAGTGGCGGTCGGGGACGAGCGATGGTCTTTTCCTACCAATCTATCCCCCTAGGAATCATCCCAAGTCAGTCATGCATACGTGCGAAGTATTCTGTGGTCTGGAGACTTGCAACCTTCATTCCATATGTGTTCCGAGCACACCAAGCCACTGATTGATTTGTTCAAGGAGAAGAAGTTCCTTCTTAAGAGCATGCCTTATGCAAGGATTTTGATATCCTCGTTGATGGTTCCCCACCTGAACTCGGTAGTGTTTTATTATAAGACTACCACGTGGTCATGCTTGTCTGGGACAACGTGTTCACATGTTTGTAGCAGAACTAGCTCATGTTTTGGAGCTTACTATCGTAGTTCATTCCCCGAGAATCTCGCAACGTCATCTCGTCGATTTGTGTTGCAAACTTTCGTTTTTCTTCCTAGACTCGATGAGTCTGGAATATCCTGACACCAACCAGATCTGAATCTCAGGCAGATATGATGGTTGGAACATTTTCCAAGAACTATAACATTGGTCCCTCGATAACCGGTAAAGTGGATGTCGTGGCCAACACACCCAGCCGGAAGACCTATTATTGTAGTATCTTGTTTGAGGAAGTTGGCCACCTCCCCATAAGGATTTCGCAGGATTTACCTCCGTAACTGTTCCTTATGGATTCTATTGCTCCCGAAGTCCGACCTTTACTTGATGTTCTAGTTAGCAAACCATATCTATGATTAGGGTTACACTAGCACGTCAAGGAGAACATTAGAAGCGGAGTGCTAAATGTCTCTCGGTCGATCATCCAGATTTTGTTTCCTTGGCCTCGCTAGGGTGAAATCTGAGAAGGTATTATCTTCCTTTGCATCTGCATCCTCCATCACCATTCATCATGGTAGCAAGTTGTGTTGCCAGGATCCTTGACACGGATGTTGGTAAAACCCTGATGATTATGGAAATGCTCAAGTTCTTGAGAGCACGCACAAGCGCTACGTGTTATCATTGGCTCTAACTGGGATTCCTCTCAGTTTCCTCGGAAATGCTATGACCTTTCAAACCGTGAATTCACTCTCTATTGTTGGGTTCTTCCCCAGTTATCAGAATCATTCCCAGCATTTGCATTTTGTTCCCAGCTTGCACCGTCAATGTGCCATTCTACCATGGGTCTCTTCCATTTCCGGTGGTAAGCAAATTCATCCATTACGTTGTCTTCAACAAGGTAATCCACATCATCCAAGTCCGAGTATGCCATTCTACCGACCCCCTCCAAATGATCGCTCGAGAATTGCCTTAGGCTGGTTTAAAGAGATTCAATGATCTCTGAATCAAAAGTAATTCTTTTTGCCACTTAAGGGGATATCTCTACGAGTCACCTTCCCTAAGGTGTATCGTTATGGTATCATGGCAACTCAACTCCTCGCTATGTTAACAATCGTTTACCACCCTCTTAAGTGTGAAATTGTGGTCTACCTAGTGAACCTTCGTCATCTGCTTCACTCCATTCCTATGGATGTGTGCTTCGCCTCTCAGCTCGAGAGATGTTGCTATGTCTCATTCCGTGAGTTAATCCTGAGTTCTTCGACCTTCGAGAAGAACCATTCTTTTAGGATCTTTCCTTTCCTCTCGTTGTCATGTTAGTTGGAGTTCTCAGAGTAAGACTTCGAGACAAAGATGGTGATCGAATCAACGCTTTGATAAAGTGCATCCTGGATCGTGAAGATTGTGCTAGTTTGCGTTTCCCCTTCATCCTACCCTACGCTTGAATCTCGAGACGAGATTCTTGTTTAGTGGGGGTGAGTTGTCACATCCCTAGCTTCTGGTATGCACTAGGCTAGACCTCATGTGTGCATCATGTTTAACTTTTGAATGAACTTGAAATGGGGATTGCTCAAACCCTAGCATTAAAGGAATTCACTAGGTTCACCTAAAATACTTTCAAGTAAGTCCAAATGGCTTTCAAAAATGTTCATGATTTTTGACAAAGGTGAAAAACCTCTACCAAAAATGATGCCAATATTTTTTGGCCATTATGGATTTTTGAATAATCCATATTGTATTTGAATTGGGGCATTTAAATACTATTAATATTTTTAAATGCTCCAACAATTCTGAAAATAGTTAAGGGCCTCTGTAATAATTCATTTAATGGCCACAATTAATTGCAGGATTTATTAAAATGATTTGGGCTATAAACTAAATCAGAAACAAAACTACAGAAATAGAAAAGAGAAACAAAATAGAAAAAAAGGAGAGAGAGAGCCCACCTGGACTTACCTGGTGCTCACCTCTCAGCCAACCGGCCCAGCTCCTGTGCTGGCAGCGCACCGGTGCGGCCCAGCCCACCAGGCGTTCCCCCCCTGTCGTCTTCCCCGCGCCAGTAGGCAGCGCGCGTGGCCGACGGGCGCCGACGCTGCCTCGGCCACCTCCTGCTTCCCCGGCCACCTCCTGCTTCCACCGCGACGCCACGGCCCTTCTAGCATCGCCACGCAGCCCCTGGCTCCCTCTCTGTCACCCTCCTCCCTCCTCCCCCCCTTCTCTGTTTCTTGCACGCAGCCACCGAGCGGAGCTCGTCGCCGCCGTCCACTGCCACCATGGCCACCGGGCCTCCCTCGCTTCCCCGACTAGCCCACAAGCTCCGGCCACCCCAGCCTCCGCCACCGCCACCGTTGGATGCGCCACTCCACCCTCTCCCCGTAGCTGCTCTCTGCGCGCCAAAAGAGCCCCTGTAGTTGGTTCCCGACGCGCACCACCGCGTCTGGCCTCGCCGGCGTCAAGCCGCCGGTGGGTTTGACCCACTTTGACCACGGCGGGAACCCCCCCTGTGTCCATGACATGTGGGGCCGGCCTGTTAATTAGGCTAGGATTAGTGTTAACTAAATATTAGTTAGTTTAATAGACACTGACAATGGGCCCCAGGCCACTAACTAAATTAGATTAGTTAGGTTAGTCACTGACGGATGGGACCCACAGGTCAGGATTGACCTGGACCAGCCCGTTGACCTGCTGACGTCACTAATACGTCATGCTGACGCAGTATTTGTTTCTGGAATTAAAATAAATCAAAAATGATTTATTAATTCCAGAAAATGCCTAAAACTTCAATAAATCATAGAAAATTAACCATAACTCCAAATTAAATAATTTATATATGAAAAATTATCAGAAAAATTCAAGGAATCCATCTGTACCATTTTCATGCATGTTAGAACAACTTATAGGTGCTGTTAAGCACAAATCAATTAAATGGCATTTGAATAATCACATATGGAGTTTAAATTTGAATCTTGTATTCAAACCAACTTCATTTAATCTGTTGCTAGTTGCATTAGCTCAAAACACATCCATTTTGCCATGTCATGATCATGCATCATATTGTGCATTGCATTGATTGTTCCTTTCTGTGTTGCCGGTATTTGTCCCCTCTCGATAGACGTGATACCGATGATGTGATCGTTGACACTGATGAAGACTCAATGTTATCTTCAGAAGTGCCAGGCAAGCAAAACCCCCTTGTTCATTCCGATAAAATCCCACTCTCTCGCTCCTGCTCTCTTTTACTGCATTAGGACAACACCGATTCATCTGTTACTTGCTGCGGTAGCTGAACCCCTTTATCCTTTGCATGACCTGTCTTTGCCACAGTAAATAGATGAAACCCACTAGCATGAGTAGGAGTTGTTTGAGCCCTGATGTGCCTACTCATTCATGCTTGTTTGTCATGCCTGCTACTGCTTAGAGTTGAGTCAGGTCTGATTCATCGGGGATGAATCAGAGGCGTGTGAACATGTCCTACTGTGTGTGAGCTAAGTGTGTGAACACGATTTGGTAAAGGTAGCGGTGAGAGGCCATGTAGGAGTACATGGTGGGTTGTCTCATTGCAGCCGTCCTCAGGAACTGAGTTCTGTGTTTGTGATCCATGATCAGTTACTACCACACATTGGGCTCCGGGCGCTCCAAGCTCTCTCGACTTATTAATCAACATGATCTCTGTCCAGGAGTTGCAACTAGTTTCTGGTGTTTGTAGGTAGTGTTAGTAGTCTACCAAGTGGCACCCGGTACAGGTGGGCTTGGGACAGACTAGGCACAGTGGCACGGTGTACCAAGCGTACATCCACCCGTCGAGGTGGGCTTGGGAACCCTGCACACATCGTTTGGGGCCGTGAGCGACACCCCGGCCGGATCTCCTTGCGGATGGAACCCGAATAGGCGATAAACCTGGACTAGAGACTTGTTCGGTTAGTCAGGTCGTGGCCGACTCCCTCGCCCGGCTTCCGCTTGAAGGTTGCCGAGGTACATGACGTGTACAGGGCGGTAAGTGGCGAGAGCGTGTGTGAAGAAGTACACCCCTGCAGGGTTATCATTATCTATTCGAATAGCCGGATTCCTCGGATATGGAAACGTGGACCCCTTGTACAGTTCATAGACAAGTGAAAGTGGATACTCTAAAATACGCAAGATAAGCGTGAGTGCTATGGATGGCGTTCTCGTAGGGAGACGGGAGCGGATCCATAGTGGTGTATTGATATGGTGAATATGTGGACTCGTGTGCGCCACCATAAAAGAGTTACCTTGCAGTCGTAGTTCAGGTTAGCCACCGAGTCAAAGCTGGCTTGCTGCAGTTAAACCCCACCACCCCTTTGTTGATACTGATGCATATGTAGATAGATCTGATGTAAGTCTTGTTGGGTACATTTGTACTCACGTTTGCCTATTTTATGTTTTTGCAGAGAGACTTCAGTCTCACTAGTAGTTCCACGTGGACTTCGATGTTTAGCTTGTTACCTCAGCTACGATCTTGTGCCCCGGCAGGATCTGATAGATAGTCAGGCTTCTCAGCCTTATTCATTTGTAGATGTCTGTACTCAGACATGATAGCTTCCGCTTGTGCTTTGACTTGTATGCTCTGATTGTTGGGTCATGAGACCCATGTTTGTAATATCTCGCTCCTCGGAGCCTATTGAATAAATTACTTGAGTCGTAGCGTCATTTTGTGATGCCATGTTGTATTGCACATATCGAGCATATTGTGTGTATGTTATTGAAATGCTTGGTATGTGTGGGATCTGACTATCTAGTTGTTTATCTTTAGTAGCCTCTCTTACCGGGAAATGTCTCCTAGTGTTTCCACCGAGCCATGGTAGCTTGCTACCGCTCCGGAACACTTAGGCTGGCCGGCATGTGTCCTTCTTCGTTCCTGTGTCTGTCCCTTCGGGGAAATGTCACGCGATGAATACCGGAGTCCTGTTAGCCCGCTACAGCCCGGTTCACCGGAGTCCTGCTAGCCCAGTGCTACAGCCTGGATTCACTCGCTGATGACCGACACATTCGATGCTGGGTCATGGATGCCTGTCCCTGTAAGTTAGTGCCACTTTGGGTTTACTACTAGCCATGTCAGCCCGGGCTCCTTATCATATGGATGCTAGCGACACTATCATATACGTGAGCCAAAAGGCACAAACGGTCCCGGGCAAAGGTAAGGCGACACCCGTGGGAATACCGTGCGTGAGGCCGCAAAGTGATATGAGGTGTTACATGCTAGATCGATGTGGTATTGAGTCGGGGTCCTGACACGTACCCTCCCCCTCAAGGGCGCCCTCCACCCTCATGGGGCCCATGTTGCTCTACCGACGTACTTCTTCCTCCTATATATACCTACGTACCCCCAAACTACCAGATACGGAGCCAAAAACCTAATTCCACCACCGCAACCTTCTGTACCGGAGCTCCGCCGGAGGGGGCATCGATCATGGAGGGCTTCTACATCAACACCATAACCTCTCCGATGATGTGTGAGTAGTTTACCTCAGACCTGCGGGTCCATAGTTATTAGCTAGATGGCTTCTTCTCTCTTTTTGGATCTCAATACAATGTTCTCCCCCTCTCTCGTGGAGATCTATTCGATGTAATCTTCTTTTGTGGTGTGTTTGTTGAGACCGATGAATTGTGGGTTTATGATCAAGTTTATCTATGAACAATATTTGAATCTTCTCTGAATTCTTTTATGTATGATTGATTATCTTTGCAAGTCTCTTCGAATTATCAGTTTGGTTTGGCCTACTTGATTGATCTTTCTTGCAATGGGAGAAGTGCTTAGCTTTGGGTTCAATCTTACGGTGTCCTTTCCCAATGACAGTAGGGGCAGCAAGGCACGTATTGTATTGTTGCCATCGAGGATAACAAGATGGGGTTTATATCATATTGCATGAGTTTATCCCTCTACATCATGTCATCTTACTTAAAGCATTACCCTGTTCTTTTGAACTTAATACTCTAGATGCATGCTGGATAGCGGTCGATGTGTGGAGTAATAGTAGTAGATGCAGGCAGGAGTTGGTCTACTTCTTGGACATGATGCCTATATACATGATCATACCTAGATATTCTCATAACTATGCTCAATTCTGTCAATTGCTCAGCAGTAATTTGTTTACCCACCGTAATACTTATGCTTTTGAGAGAAGCCACTAGTGAAACCTATGGCCCCCGGGTCTATTTTCCATCATATTAATCTCCCTTTAACAAGCTATTTCTTGCATCGTTTTTATTTCGCTTTATTTACTTTGCATCTTTATCATAAAAATACCAAAAATATTATCTTATCATCTCTATCATATCTCACTTTCGTAAGTGACCGTGAAGGGATTGACAACCCCTTTATTGCGTTGGTTGCGAGGATTTTATTTGTTTGTGTAGGTGCGAGGGACTCGTGCGTGGCCTCCTACTGGATTGATACCTTGGTTCTCAAAAACTGAGGGAAATTCTTACACTACTTTGTTGCATCACCCTTTCCTCTTCAAGGGAAAACCAACGCAGTGCTCAAGAGGTAGCACGTATCAACTCCCCCAAGCTTATACCTCGCTTGTCCTCAAGCGAAAGCCGAAATCGAAAAATATGTCCACATGTTTAGAGATAGAGGTGTCGATAAAAATAAAATACGGACATGAGGGCATCATGATCATTCTTAGAAGAGCAACATATATATATATATATATATATATATATATATATATATATATTGTCATATGATCTCTTATGCTAAAGTAACAATTCAATCACAATTTCAAGTATGAATCGTAAACTTCATTGAGAACCAACAAACTCTAATCTCAGTCATTGAGGCAATTGCAATTTATTATAACATAGGAAAGAGTCAATATAAGAGCTTTTCAGCAAGTCCACATACTCAACCATCTTTTAGTCTTTCACAATTGCTAACACTCACGCGATATTTATGGGTATGAAGTTTTAATCGGACACAGAGAAAGATAGGGGCTTATAGTTTTGCCTCCCAACATTTTACCTCAAGGGTAATGTCAAGAATAATAGTTCATGAAGACTCACATCCAATTAGCTATATATATCAGGATCATTCCAACACACTGTGCTTGCCAAAGGATAAAATGTAAAAAGGAAAGGTGAAGATCACCATGACTCTTATGTAAGGTAGAAGATAAAAGTAAAAGATATGCCCTTCGCAGAGGGAAGCAGAGGTTGTCATGCGCTTTTATGGTTGGATGCACGAAATCTTAATGCAAAAGAATGTCACTTTAAATTGCCACTTGTGATATGGACCTTTATTATGCAGTCCATCGCTTTTATTTCTTCCATATGACAAGATCTTATAAAGCTTATTTTCTCCACACTAATAAGTCATACATATTTAGAGAGCAATTTTTATTGCTTGCACCGATGGCAACTTACTTGAAGGATCTTACTCAATCCATAGGTAGATATGGTGGACTCTCATGGTAAAACTGGGTTTAGGGATATTTGGAAGCACAAGTAGTATCTCTAATTGGTGCGAAGAAATTGTCTAGCATGAGAGGGAAAGGCAAGCTCAACATGTTGGATGATCCATGCCAATATAATTTATCTCAGATGTAAGAAAACACAACCCATTACGTTGTCTTCCTTGTCCAACGTTAACTCTTAGCATGTCATACTTTAATGAGTGCTCACAATCATAGAAGATGTCTAAGATAGTATATTTATATGTGAACCTCTCTTTCTTTATTACTTCCTATTCATTGCAACGATGACCAAAACTATGTTTGTCAACTCTCAACAACTTTTATTCATCATACTCTTTATATGTGAGCTCATTACTTTCCTTAAGATCCATATGATCTCTTTGTTTCTTTTTATTTCTTCTCTTTTATTTTATTTAATTCCCTCAAGATCATAGCAAAATAATCAAGCCCTTGACTCAACACTAATCTTTATTATATAGCTCATGGACTCGATTACATAGAGGGACCATAAAGCAAAACTCACAACTAGATCATACTAAAGCTTTATTCTACTAGATAAAGATATTATCAAAAGGATCGAACTAAGAAAAACGGTAAAGATAAAAGTTGTGATGGTGATACGATACCAGGGCACTCCCCCAAGCTTGGCAGTTGCCAAGGGGAGTGCCCATACTCATGTGTTTATATCTCCTTCTTTGTCGGTGAAGAGGGTATTGGTGATGATGGATAATCGCACATCGAGCGTAGGAGGTCTTCCAACTTGCGGATAATGCCCTTGAGTGCGATGATATGCTCCTTCAACAAAATATTTTCACATGTGAGATACTTGTTTTGTATACAAGCTAACTCAATCATCTTGAAAGCTTCGATCTCAGTTGGGGTAAGAAGATTGTGATCAAGTTGACGGATGTCTTCTGCTGCCGGAACTTGGTCCTCCGTGGCCTTCTTGATCCCTTCATCCTTGTTGATCTCCACAGGTTCTTCCCTCTTCAGTTCTATCTTCATTAGCCAAGCATCGTTGTCACCATTGTTGGAGGAGCGGGACGACATGATGCCTGGCCTTGACAACCCTGACAGAAGACAGCTCGAAACAAGAATAGAGGATATTTGCGTGGTACGGTGGTCAAAACCTTCGAGAGAGTATATAATGAATTTTTACCAACCAAAAGGAGTATCGTGCAAGAAAACGGAGTCCAGAGAGCACACGAGGTGCCCACGAGGAAGGGGGCGCGCCCAGGGGGGTAGGGCGCGCCTCCCACCCTCGTGTACTTCCCGGACTGCTTCTTATCTTCCTATTTTTCTAAATATTCCGAAATGAAGAAATATTGCCATTAGAACTATTTTGGAGTTGGTTTACTTACCGTACCACGTACCTATTCCTTTTCGGAGTCTAAAACGTTCCGGAAAGTGTCCCTTATGTATTCCTCCGGGGTTACGATTTCAATAATATTAGTTTCAACATTTATAGGATTACCTGATATATAATGTTTAATTCTTTGACCGTTCACCACCTTTGGATTTGTGCCTTCGAAGTTGTTGATTTTTATGGCACCGGAACGATAGACCTCCTCGATAACATAAGGACCTTCCCATTTAGAGAGAAGTTTTCCTGCAAAAAATCTTAAACGAGAGTTGTATAACAATACATAATCACCTACATTAAACTCACACTTTTGTATCCTTTTGTCATGTCATCTTTTAACGTTTTCTTTAAACAGCTTGGCATTTTCATAAGGCTGGGTTCTCCATTCATCAAGTGAGCTAATGTCAAATAACCTCTTCTCACCAGCAAGTTTGAAATCATAATTGAGCTCTTTAATGGCCCAATATGCCTTATGTTCTAATTCAAGAGGTAAGTGATATGCTTTACCATAAACCATTTTATGCGGAGACATACCCATAGGATTTTTATATGCAGTTCTATAGGCCCATAATGCATCATCAAGTTTCTTGGACCAATTCTTTCTAGATCTATTAACAGTCTTTTACAAAATTAATTTGAGCTCTCTATTACTAAATTCTACATGACCACTAGACTGTGGCTGATATGGAGATGCAATTCTATGATTAACGTCATACTTAGCAATCATTTTACGAGAGGCACCATGAATAAAATGTGAACCACCGTCAATCATTAGATATCTAGGGACTCCAAACCTCAGAAAAATAAGTTCTTTAAGCATCTTAATAGAGGTGTTATGATCAGCACTACTAGTTGGAATAGCTTCTACCCACTTAGTAACATAATCAACAGCGACTAAAATATGTGTATACCCGTTAGAGGAAGGAAAATGTCCCATATAATCAAAGCCCAAAATATCAAATGGTTCAATAACAAGTGAATAATTCATAGGCATTTCTTGACATCTACTAATATTACCAATTCTTTGACATTCGTCACAAGACAAGACAAACTTACGGGCATCCTTGAAGAGAGTAGGCCAATAAAAATCGGATTGCAATACCTTATGTGCAGTTCTATCTCCAGCATGGTGTCCTCCATAAGCCTCAGAGTGACACTTGTGTAGGATCTGTTCCTGTTCATGCTCAGGTACACAACGTCTAATAATACCATCTACTCCTTCTTTATAAAGATGTGGGTCATCCCAAAACTAATGTCTCAAATCATAGAAGAACTTTTTCTTTTGCTGGTATGTGAAACTAGGTGGTATAAATTTAGCAACAATATAATTAGCATAATCAGCATACCATGGAGCAGTTCGAGAAGCATTTATGCCATTTAATTGTTCATCAGGAAAGCTATCATCAATAGGCAGTGGGTCATCAAGAACATTTTCTAACCTTGACATGTTGTCTGCAACGGGGTTCTCAGCTCCCTTTCTATCAATGATATGCAAATCAAATTCTTGTAGCGGAAGAACCCATCTAATAAGTCTAGGTTTAGCATCTTTCTTTTCCATAAGGTATTTAATAGCAGCATGATCAGTGTGAATAGTTACTTTAGAATCAACAATATAAGGTCTAAACTTATCACAAGCAAATACAACTGCTAAAAATTCTTTTTCAGTAGTAGCATAATTTCTCTGGGCATCGTCTAGAGTTTTACTAGCATATTGAATAACATTTAATTTCTTATCAACTCTTTGCCCTAGAACAACACCTATAGCATAATCACTAGCATCACACATAATTTCAAAGGGTAAATTCCAATCAGGTGGCTGAACAATAGGTGCAGAAATCAATGCTTTCTTAAGTATTTCAAATGCTTCTACACAATCATCATCAAAGACAAAAGGAATATCTTTTGTAATAGATTAGTCAGAGGCCGATAAATTTTTGATAAGTCCTTAATGAACCTCCTATAAAAATCGGCGTGACCGAGGAAGCTTCTTATACCTTTAATGTCCTTGGGACATGGCATATTTTCAATAGCATCAACTTTAGCTTTATCAACTTCAATGCCTCTTTCAGAAATTTTATGCCCCAAGACAATACCTTCATTAACCATAAAGTGGCATTTATCCCAATTCAGAACACGATTAGTTTCTTCACATCTCTGCAAAACTCGATCAAGGTTGCTTAAGCAGTCATCAAAAGAGGATCCATAAACGGAGAAATCATCCATGAATACCTCACAAATCTTTTCACAGAAGTCAGAAAATATAGCCATCATGTATCTTTGAAAGGTAGCAGGTGCATTACATAAACCAAAAGGCATACGTCTATAAGAAAAAGTACCGAAAGGGCAAGTAAAAGTGATCTTTGCTTGATCATCAGCTGACACGGGTATTTGAGAGAAACCAGAGTAACCATCTAGAAAGCAAAAACATGAAACCAAATCAGTGTTGAAGACAAACCAAATGCGAAGACTATGCAAATGTGACGCCAATAAAAACACTTCAAACAAGAGTTTGGTGGTGGCGTTGCCCACCGTATAGGAAGTAATAGACCAAGACACGGCGCACAATTATCATGGCACTCTGAAGTCAAATTCCACATTAATGTATTCACACTTAGAGGGTATGTCTTCATTGATTGAAGATATACGTTACTTCGTGTGTTGCACATCTAAGTCATCAACACGCATAAGCGTTAGGATGTGTGTCCAATCAAAGGACATTTGAGGATTCTAAGATATTTAGCTCACACCGCAACTTGCAAAACCTTTTCTCGTCCAAGGGCTTTGTGAAGATATCTGTGAATTGCTCTTCCGTGTTGACGTGAATGATATCGATATCTTCCTTCATGACATGATCTCTGAGAAAGTGATGACGGATCTGAATGTGCTTTGTCTTCGAATGCTGAACTAGGTTGTTGGCAATTTTGATGGCGCTTTCATTGTCGCAGTAGAGTGGCACTTGCTTCAGATGGATGCCATATTCCTTGAGAGTTTGCTTCACCCATAGAAGCTGAGCACAGCAAGATCCAGTAGCAATGTATTCAAATTCAGCAGTAGAGAGAAACACACAGTTCTGCTTCTTTGAAGACCAACAGACAGGAGATCGTCTAAGAAAGTGACATGTGCCTGATCTAGACTTGTGATCAACCTTGTCACCAGCATAATCAGCTTCTGAGAATCCAACTAGATCAAACTCTGCACCCTCTGGATACCATAGTCCTAGTGTTGGGGTGTAAGCCAAATATCGAAGAATTTGCTTTACAGCTAAGTGATGTGATTCCCTTGGTGTCGCTTGGAATCGGGCACACATGCAAATGCTAAGCATGATATCTGGCCTAGATGCACATAAATAGAGTAAAGAACCAATCATGGAGCGGTATACCTTTTGGTCGAACTCTTTATCATTGTCGTCGGGGCCCAGATGACTTTTGGTTGGCATTGGAATCGTGTATCCCTTGCAGTCTTGCATTCCAAACTTCTTCACGCAATCTTTGAGGTATTTTTCTTGAGATATGAAGATGACGTTGCTTTACTGACGGATTTGAAGACCAAGGAAGAACTTTAGCTCACCCATCATGGACATCTGATATTGCTCTTGCATCATGTGCCCAAACTCATCACTGTATCTTTTTTCAGTGCAACCGAAGATAATGTCATCCACATAAATCTGGCACACAAACAGTTCACCATCATATGTCTTCGTGAAGAGAGTGGAATCCAGGGAACCAGGTTTGAAGCCTTTGCTCTTCAGGAAGTCTTTGAGTGTGTCATACCAAGCACGAGGGGCTTGTTTGAGGCCATACAGTCCCTTGTTGAGCTTGTATACCATATCAGGATGTTTTGGATCTTCAAAGCCAGGTGGTCGTGCAACATACACTTCTTCTTCAATCTTGCCATTGAGAAAGGCACTCTTCACATCCATTTGGTACAGGAGGATATTGTGATGGTTGGCATAGGCTAGCAGTTTGTGATGGCTTCAAGCCTAGCCACCGGAGCAAATGTTTCATCGAAGTCAATCCCTTCAACTTGAGTGTATCCTTGAGCAACGAGACAAGCCTTGTTTCTGACAACTTGACCATGCTCATCTTTTTTGTTGCGATAGATCCATTTCGTGCCTATGATATTGTGCTTGCGAGGATCAGGACACTTGAGCAGTTCCCATACATTGTTCAGCTCAAAATGTTGAAGCTCTTCTTGCATAGCTTGAATCCATTAAGGTTCCATGAAGGCATCAGTAACTTTCTTGGGTTCAAATATAGAGACAAATGCAAAGTGCCCACAGAAATTTGCTAGTTGTGTTGTTCTTCAACGAGTGAGGGGACCAGGTGCATTGATGCTATCAATTATCTTCTCAATCTGTACTTCATTTGCAACACGAGGATGAACTGGATGAAGATTTTGCCCTTGCTGATCATTGTCTTCATCTTCAGCATTGGCATCAGGCTGAGCAGAGTCTTCAGGTTGACTTGGCGCAGAAATGATGAGTTATTCTTCAGCATGTGCCTCTGAAGGTATGATTTCTCCAGTACCCATAAGCTTGATGGATTCACTTGGTGAGACTTCATCTAGCACATTTGGCAAGTGCTCTCTTTGCGAGCTGTTAGTTTCATCGAACCGCACATCCATAGTTTCAACCACTTTATAGTGAAAGAGGTTGAAGACTCTGTAGGAGTGCGAATCCTTTCCGTAACCAAGCATAAAACCTTCATGTGCTTTCGGTGCAAATTTTGAAGTGTGATGCGGATCCTTGATCCAGCACCTAGCACCAAATACTCTGAAGTAGCTTACGTTTGGCTTCTTACCACTTAGAAGCTCATAGGATGTCTTCTTTAGAAGCTTGTGAAGATAAACACGGTTGATGACGTGGCATGCAGTATCAATGGCTTCAAGTCAGAACTTACTTGGAGTCTTGTACTCATCGAGCATCATTCGAGCCATCTCAATGAGTGTTCTATTCTTGCGCTCCACGATGCCATTCTGCTGAGGTGTGTATGGAGCTAAGAACTCATGAGTGATGCCCAATGTATCAAGATAATTGTAGAGGCTCGTGTTCTTGAACTTTGTGCCATTATCACTTCTGATGTGCTTGATCTTGATGCCATAGTTCGTCATGGCTCGATTGGCAAATCGTCTGAAGACATCCTGCACTTCATTCTTGTAAAGGATTATATGCACCCATGTGTATCTTGAATAATCATCAACAATGACGAAGCCATAGAGGCAAGCAGTGGTAGTGAGAGTAGAGTAGTGAGTAGGGCCAAATAAGTCCATGTGAAGCAGCTCAAAGGGTTGAGAAGTCGTCATGATTGTCTTCGAGGGATGTTTGGCCCTTGTCATCTTTCCAGTTTCACAGGCACCACATAGATGATCCTTCTTGAACTTGACGCCCTCAATGCCTACGACATGTTTCTTCTTTGCGAGTGTGTACAAGTTCCTCATGCCAGCATGCCCTAGCCTCCAATGCCAGAGCCAGCATCCTGACACCTTTGCTAGAAGACATACGGCCAACTATGCTCCTGCTAAGAAATCTACCATGTACAAATCTTCTTTTCGATATCCTTCAAAGACTAGAGATTTGTTAGATTCCATTAGAACAAGGCAATGATATTTTCCAAATATCACAATCATGTTCAAGTCACAAAGCATTGAGACAGACATTAAGTTGAAACCAAGGGATTCAACAAGCATCACTTTATCCATGTGCTGATCCTTTGAGATTGTAACTCTACCTAGACCCAATACCTTGCTTTTACCAGTGTCAGCAAATGTGATGTGACTCTTGTCAGATGGACGTAAGGTTGAGTCCATGAGAAGACTTCGATCACCAGTCATGTGGTTAGTGCATCCACTATCCATAATCCATTCAGAAGCCTTTGGTATCGTACCCTACAGTGCGGTTAGGGGGATAGGATTTACCATGGGAAATGTGAAGCATAAACATTTGACGAACAAGCATATTATCAAAGTTCAGATCCTGGTTAGGGCAGATCGGATGACTGTCAAGAAAACCAGGAACAAAATACATAGTAAGACCATTTGGGCATTTTATCTTGCACCCCACAAGATGTTTTAGGTCCCTAGCAATAGCATCCGACGCCTTTGATTTCCGGCTGGAGACCCTTCCTTGCAAAAGAGAGTTAAGTTTTCTTAACCACCCACATTTTCAGGGGTGGCTTTGAAGCAATGAGTCTAAGTGCAGCATCTGAGAACTTTGGCTTTGGATCCCTAGAAAATAGTCTTGCAGGAGGTGAATAATACTCATAAGAATAAGCAGAGTAGTTCTTGGTCTTATGAACATGGAGGTTTGATGAAACACGCTCATATTCATAGGCCTGAGTATGGTTTCCCTGTAAAACATTTGTGTTAGGGTGACTCTGGTGAGTCCTCTGTCTGTATGAAGCCTTTGGACCATATGAATCCTTTGGTCTGGGGTTTGTCTTCTTCCTAGGTGGTGTCATGATGACATTCACCTGAAGATTTTCAAGACAACTCTTGGGCACCCAGATCTTCTTCAAAGGGGGTCCATTCCTGCAGTTAGTACCAATATACCTGGCAAACACTTCACCATTCTGATTCTTAAACAGTTTATAGTTTCCATCAAATGATTCATCAATGATAATCGGGTTAGCACAAGTGAAGCCAGATAAGGTAGATGGATCCATTGAAGGTCCCTTTGCAGCAACCCATGTGGTTTTGGGGTACTACTCAGGCTTCCAGTAAGAACCATCAACATTCATTTTCCTCTCGAACCCAACACCCTCTTTCCTAGGGTTTCGGTTTAGAATCTGTTTCTTGAGGACATCACACAGTGTCTGATGCCCTTTGAGACTTTTGTACATTCCTGTCTCAAGCAATGTCTTCAACCTGGCATTCTCATCAACAATAGTAGTGGTATCCTCAACAGAGGGGTTAGTTACCACATCAGCAGTTGAAGATATTGCAATAGTAGCAGCAGTAGAACATTCAGCAACAGAGACAGCATTATCATGCTCAAGACATTTTAGACATGGTGGTTCAAATCCTTCCTGAGTGGAACTGGTTTGTTGAGCGCGGAGTGACTCCTTCTCCTTGTGAAGATCTTCATGAGTCGATCTCAACTTATCAAGCTCTTGCTTCCTTTGAAGATACTCATAGAAGAGCTTTTCATGAGTAGGTGAGATCATTTCATGACGACTTTCATGTTCCTCGTACTTAACAAGAAGACTTTTAATGTCTTCAATTAAGGACCGAGTTCGAGTCATTTCCGCGTCCAACAGGTCATCGCTTTTGTCTAACAGTTTTTGAATATGTTCCATGGCATTCTGTTGTTCAGTTGCAATTTTAGCAAGTGTTCTGTAGCTAGGTTGAGATTCACATTCAGAGTCATCTTCACTTATTATTTGAAAGTAGGCATCGCGTGAGGTTACCTTGGCACCATGTTCCATGAAGCAGTAGGTGGGTGCAGAGTCATCCTCATTATTAGCATCAGCGTTGGTGACTAGCACTACAGAAAAATACACATCTGTGACATTTTGGGCTGAACGAAAAGAAAATCTGTCATACATATGACACTTCTATGATGATAATTGTGACAAAACCCGGTATCATCATAAATGTGGTGGGCTCCTACTTCTATGACAAAAAATCATGACAGAAAATGGGCTTTTCGTCCTGGGCGGGCCGGAGACGCGGTTGCATGACAATCTTTGGGCCGTCCATGACGGAAAAAACTGTGGTAGAAGCGAGGGGGAGGAAAATTTCGGGGAGTTCCCGGTTACGGTGGGAGGTCGGGGGTCGAGCGATGCGCGTTTCTCTCGTACACGTACGCGCGTGTGTGCGAGGCGTTGGCTCTAACTGAACCCGAGCGAGGCGTTGGGCTCTAACTGAACCCGAGCGATTGCACTGCAGGCTACGCGTTACTGAACCCGAGCGATCGATCGATGGTTGTTAACTAAACCCGATCGAGCGATTCATTCGCTACTGCTGCTAACTGAAGCCGATCGATGGGATGAACAGTGAGCGTTGCGGAGGGGTTTGGATGAACAGTGAGCGGTGGCGTTGCCTCTGGATGAACAGGACTTCGTGGTGTGGTGGAGGCTGGATGAATAGTAGACGGTGGAGGGGTGCCCGTGGAGGGGTGGATGAACAGGACCCCAGGGTGTGGAGGGCTGGATGAACAGTAGACGGTGGAGGGGTGGTTGAACAGGACCCCGTGGTGTGGAGGGCTGGATGAACAGTAGACGGTGGAGGGGTGCCCGTGGAGGGGTGGTTGAACAGGACCCCGTGGTGTGGAGGGCTGGATGAACAGTAGATGGTGGAGGGGTGGTTGAACAGTAGCCGGTGGAGTAGCGCGGTGGAGGCTGGATGAACAGGAGCACGTGGAGGCTGGATGAACAGGAGCCCGTGGAGGCTGGAGGAGGTCGACGGTGGAGATGAACAGTATCCCGTGGAGTCCCGTTTTGCGGTACGCCACACCCCTCCCGATGAACAGGACCCCCGTTTCGACCGTAGCGCTCCAACACAAGTCCGTTTCCTCCGTTTTGCGGTACGCCACACCCCTCCCGATCAACAGGACCCCCGTTTCGACCATAGGAGGTCCGTTTCCTCCGTTTTGCGGTACGCCAGACCCCTCCCGATGAACAGGATCCCGTTTCGAACGTGGCCGGTCGAACACAAGGCCGTTTCCTCCGTTCTGCGGTACGCCAGGCCTCGTTTCCATCGCCTGTTCCGTCCAAGCCCTCCCGATGAACACGACGCATTCCGTTGCCTCCCCATGAACACGACGCATTCCGTTGCCTCCCCATGAACACGACGACGACGCTGTTTCTCCGTTCCGACCCAGCCATGTACACGAGCCCTGGCCGTACGTATGCGCGAGTAGGCGTTCGAGACCCCGCCCGTATGTACACATACGTGGCCGTATTTTCTTTCTTGCACCCTGGCCGCTGTACGTACGTGTAAATGCTACGTGCGCGCCTCTACTACGACACGTGCGCGCCTCTACTACGACACGTGCGCCTCTACATCGACCAGTATGTACGTACACGTTCGCGACCAGAATGACAACGCTACGTACGCTTCGACCAGGTGGGTCCCGACTGTCAGGCACTTCCTTGCCTGCGAAGATGTAGCTGGTCGGTCCCAGCAGTCAGGGGGCGAATCGTTTTTTTTGCCCGGACGCACTTCCTTGCGTGCGAAGATGTAGCTGGTGGGTCCCAGCAGTCAGGGGGAAACGTTTTTTTCGCGAAATACGGTGGCCCGTCCGGTGGGTCCCGCTGTCAGGTGGAGGAATAATTATTTTGCACGTAATAAGGAGGCACTTCCTTGCTGCGGCCGTGGACCCAGCTGTCAGCCTCTCCACGTACAGTCCACGTCCGATGGAAGCCGTTCCTTGACCACGTTGACCACGCCGCGCCGAGAGCACCAGGGCGGTGGACGACGGCGAGGCCTAGGAAGGGGACGACGCGGAGCCGGGGAAGACGCGGCAGTGGATGCCCACGCGTAGAGGAGTACGAGGGTTCACTGGTTCGCTGCGGTGTGAGGCTGCCGTCGCCGCAGAATAACAGGGGGTGTGGGTGAGTAGAGGGATGGCCTGGCCAGCGGTGGGAGTAGTAGGGGGCGGTGAGGCCTCCGCCGCATCGCAGCCGGCCACGGGAGGCAGGAGCACGAGGCACGACCGGCGCTGGTTTGGGCGGCTGGAGCAAGAAGACCAGAGGTTGAAGAAGCACTACGGCCGTTGGATGGACATCGTACGGTCACTGGAGCTAGAATCGTGCATATTGACTAAGTTGACAAAGCCCTCCGTCCCCGTCAACTTAGTAGGCCCACAAGTCAGCCTCCCACCAAGGTGGGTCCCAGCTAGCAGGGGGTATTCATTTTTTTGAGCGTAATAAGGAGGCACTTCCTTGCGTGCGAAGATATAGCTGGTGGGTCCGAGCTGTCAGCGGCGGTAACGTTTTTTTCGCGAAATACAGAGGCCCTTTCGGTGGGTCCCTGATGTCAGGTGGAGGAATCATTATTTTGCGCGTAATAAGGAGGCATTTCCTTGCGTGCGGCCGTGGACCCAGCTGTCGGCCTCTCCACGTACAGTCCACTTCAGATGCATGTCGGTCGTTGACCACGTTGACCAGGCCGCGCCGAGAGCACCAGGGCGGTGGACGACGGCGAGGCCTAGGAAGGGAACGACACGGAGGCAGGGAAGACTCGGCAGTTGTTTCCCACGCGGAGGGGAGTACGACTGTACGAGGGTTTACTGGTTCGTCTGCCGTCGCCGGAGAATAACAGCAGGTGTGGGTGAGTAGAGGGATGGCTAGGCCAGCGATGGGAGTACGGTGGGGCGGTGAGGCCTGCGCGGCAGCAGAGCCGGCCGCGGGGAGGAGGGAGCAGGCAGTCCCGCCGGCGCCTGTTTGAGCGGCTGGAGCAGGAAGAGCAGAGATTGAAGAAGCACGACGGCCGTTGGATGGCCATCCAACAGTCACTGCTTGTGCGTCAACCTTTTTTTAGGAAAGCCTCAAATCTGTGGAAAACAGCATACAGCCCATCTGCCATTATTTCTAATAATTTACAGCCCATTTGCTAATTATTAAGGTTTTTTTGGAGCCCATATTCTTTTTGTTAGCATTACAGCCCATATTGTGGCCACGGTTAAAAAATTATACGAAATTTTGCATATTTCGGTGCGGTCCGAACTGTTTTTAATCCCGAAATTTCGACTCACATTCAAACTGATTTTAAAAATAAATGTATATCAATATAAAATCCAACAAATTCTCCACGCATAAAAATTAATGTAATTTCAAATCTCGAAATGAAGAAAAGATATTTGAAACTAATTGCCGGTTTGATGTGTTTTAAAAATGTACAGCCCATTTCTCATTACTGATGGGCCATTTTCTCGGCCAGCCGAATGAAAGCTCTCCTCGTCTTGAAAGATTTGCAGCCCAACAGGCCTGACAAAGCGACTTACTTGGCAAATCACAAAAAAACTGGGCTGTGGCCGTGGACCCAGCTGTCAGCCTCTCCACGTACAGTACTCTTCCGATGGAATGTCGTTGACCACGTTGACCACGCCGCGCCGAGAGCACCAAGGCGGTGGACGACGGCGAGGCCTAGGAAGGGGACGACGCGGAGCCGGGGAAGACGCGGCAGTGGATGCCCACGCGGAGAGGAGTACGAGGGTTCACTGGTTCGGCTGCGGTGTGAGGCTGCCGTCGCCGCAGGGCCTGGCTAGCGGTGGGAGTAGTAGGGGCGATGAGGCCTCATCGGCAGCACAGCCGGCCACTGGAGGCAGGAGCAGGCGGTCTCCCCGGCGCTGGTTTGGGCGGCTGGTGCAAGAAGAGCAGCGATTGAAGAAGCAGCAGGACCGTTCGATTCAAATCCAACGGTTACTGCTGCTAGAATCGTTTGTTGACTAAGTTGACAAGCCCTGCGTACGCGTCAACTTAGTAGGCCCACAGGTCAGCCTCCCAACCGGTGCGCCCCAGATGTCAGTGGGAGGAATCATTTTTTCGCGTAATAAGGAGGCAGTTGATTGCGTGCGGCCAGGCCAGCGGAGGGAGTAGGGTGGGCCGGGGAAGCCTGCGCGGCATCACAGCGGGCCACAAGAGGAGGGAGCAGGCAGTCCCGCCGGCGCTAGTTTAGGCGGCTGGAGCAGGAAGATCAGAGATTGAAGAAGCACGTCGGCCGTTGGATGGACATCCAACACTAACTGCTGCTAGAATCGTGTGTTCACTGACAAAGCCTTGCGTAAACAAGTCAGCCTCGAAATCTGTGGCGTGTACAGCCCATTTGCTATTATTTTTATAATTTTTACTCATTTTCTAATTCATATGGAATTTATTGCAGCCCGTTTTCCATTTTTAGAATTGCTGGCCATTTTCTGGTCAGTACCAGGGTCAAAAAATTAACTAAATATGTGGGAAATTTTGAAAATTCGCAAATTTTTGCTGGGGAACGAAATATTCTTAATCCAAAAATTAATAGCCATACTAAAACAAATTTAAAAATAAATTAGTACTATGTCATGTTAAATCCAATGAAATACGTATAAGATATCAGTGAAGAACAAAAACAAAAAAAGAAACTTATATCCCATTTGCTATAATTTTTTTGGAATTTTCAACCCCTTTTGATATTACTTTTAACAGACATTGACCATACTCTTAAGCCAGGCCGGAATGCATCCCTCCTCGTCTTGAAAGATTTGCAGCCCAGTAATTCGGAGAAAACAAATAGGCCTAGCTTGGGTATTCTTCAAAAAGAAATACTGGGCTACCTATTTTCCCAAAGAACTGGTGCATGAGCATTTAGCTTTATTTATTTATTTATTTACTTATTTATGTTTAGGGGACCATGAGCATGTACCTGGGCCGGATTCATGTGAGAGCCTCCCTTCCAGTTAATTATGGGCTTCTCTATTGGGCCTTCATCAGTGGGCTGCATGTTATCAACAAGTGGAAAATGTGTTCCGAGTTTCAAAAAAAATGTGTTCCGTACGATAAATAGTATGCGCTACGTACGGTACGGGGCACTAAAGGATCGAACCGTGCAACGACTTCCAAAACATTGTGTTTGTCATTCTAACAACACATTTATTCAACCAACAGACGAAATATACTACTGATTGTACATTGAAAACAGCAGCAGCAGCAACCAGGGCTGGGGGTGCAACAGAAGCAGTAAGCAGGCCAGAAGAGTGAAGACGCAGCTCTCTCTTCCAAACCAAACATCAGCCATCATTACAAAAGGGCTACCAAAAAAGAACAAGTGTATGCATCAAACTAAATAAAGATCCTACTACACCAAGTGTACGCATCTAACTAACTGGCTCAGTTAGACGTTACTATTTATTAAGCTGTGGAGATTGGCTGACGGCTTGAACCAGATGGGTGCCTGACGGGGGAAACTCCAGCCAGCAGGTCGAAGTCTGATACTTGCGACCCTCTCTCCTACTTTGGGCTGCAGAGCGTGGCGGCACATATCAGGGTATGGTGCATGCAGAGACGCATGGTACGCTGTGTACACACAGTTTTGCCTGATGAACGAAACCGCGCTGCCATCATGATCCTTGCCGTCGGTTATCTCCTGGTTAATCGGATAATTCAGTCCGACAAACAGAGAGCGTGTACCAAGGCTACTTACCAGCCTCCAGTCAAAAATTCCTGAAGGCCCAGAGAAGCTGGGATCCTGCTCAAAGACCTTGCAGTGACTGTGATTGTATTCCGCGAAACAACACGTCCGGTACGTGCGAACGATCATCAATCTTTCGCCGTCGTCTGATCGAGCCAGGAACCACCTGCAACTGCCATGCCGCTTTTCTTTGAAAGGTTCTGGGATTAGGAAGGGTAGGGACACCAGGCGGCCTACAACATCATATCAAGTTGGAGTCAAATAAAAAAGGGCTCTTGGTTTAGTCAATCTTAAGAACAGCATGTTATGAGCATGAATATTTTTTCAGCAAATGTTGACAGTAATATAAGCAAGCCATCATGATATCATAGGAAAGTAACATACTGCTGTAACAGCCGTTTGTAGCGATGACTGGAGTAGGCCAGCAATACGTCCAGCCATAGAAGGAGTCGACAGCGTAAATGAAGCCCTTGTGTTCAATGGCATCAGAGAACCATGGAGGATGTATGATCCTGCGATGGACGTGCAGATTTATCCACTTACCGCAGTGACCTGTCAGATAGGCGAGACCGCGGTTGAAGAACGCAATTAGCCTGAAGTCTTTATAATTCGCAGATCTTGTGGGCACTTGGCAGATTACAACCTTGAGCAAATCAAACTTGGTATCATGTTGGCTACTGTAAGATTCCGAGTATTCTGGGCCGCGGTGCCAAAGCAGTGCAGTGTTAATCGAAGGAAGGGGGATCAATCGCCGGGTGTAGACCTCCACGAGCATCCAGCTGCCGCGACCGTCGACGAGCACCATCCAAGACGTGTTCATGCCGACCCAGTACATACCGTTAATGTAGTTGAGGCTGACGGGGATCGGATCGCAGTCAAGGGGGTTGATGCTCGCCACCCTACGATCGTTATGCTGCGTGACACGCCGTTTCTGAAGATCAGGCGGCATCAGCAAGCAAGGAGCTGGCTTAAAAAGCTCCGGCCTGAGGGCTTTGAGTAAACGGTACAGCCCCGACGAGCACGCGGCGAGCGGCATGGTACTGAGATTGTCCACACGCGAAACAATGAGCTTGATTACCTCTGTGGGGAGCGAATTCCAGCCACTCTTTCGGCGGACGCTGCTCGGTTCTGCCATTGTTAGTGCTTGGGTTTCGGACGAGGGGGGGAGGCGCCTTAGCGGGGATGGAAGATTGGACGAGATTATGTGCGGACAAAGATGGAGAAGCGAATATGTGCTGCGGGAAGTGGACAGGTGATGATGACTACAGCACGCCGCTTGACTTACGAGACACATACCAGCAGCGTAGGGTCATGTCGATGCCAGACAACTTGCTTGAGTGATCACAGTACTGGTACTCCCTACAATGCTATGCCCTAACTTGCTTGAGTAGAGTAGTAGAGTAGGACTCTGCTCTACTACTAGCACCGGAGGAGTAGTATATTCTAATCTAAAATAGTTACAAACTTCAATGCCCGAGCGTGGAACGACTACGAACCATGCTCAAAGACCGTGTCTACGTGGTGTTTGGACATGGGCGACAACCTCAACGCCAACGGTGCAGCTCCCGTTGCACCGTATGTGTTTCTGTCCTTCCTGTTCGAAATCGTGGTAAAATTCATGTTTCTACTCTGTATCCTACTACTATGCTAGTCCACATGATTAGTTGCGAACGACGACTTCTTCCCCGACCTCGGCAACCTCATCCTCGACGACATGGGCGACAACGTCAACGCCGGCAACCAGTGAGATACAGGGTGTAGGAAGCGGTTTGGGAATTTGCATGCCTTTCCAACCAGTGAGATACTCCGTACAAAGTACGACAGAGAAATAACCACAGAGAAGGAAGCTAAAAGTAAACAATCAAACGAGCATTTTTGCTTTTGTTTTGCATTGAATCGTTTCACAAGCTTGACTAGTGTTGTTTTTCTACTTTTACAAAAACCGCATCGTAATGTTAAAACGTGCATTTGCACGTACATAAGTAATAGTAGTACTCCCTCCGTCTAGGTGTATAAGTCTTCCCTCCTTCTTGGTCACGGTGCACAACCGAAGATGACTTATTGACCTGGACGGAGGGAGTAGCACAGTCTGCAAGCATATATCGAGAGAGACGTGTAGTGCGATAGTGGAAAAAAATTACTCGTATATGAGACCAGGTCTCACGGTTAGCAGGTGAGACCCGTCCTGATGGATGACACGTGGCTTTTAAGTGGGGGGTGGGGGATGCTTTGTGATTTGTGAATGCCACGTGTCATCCATCAGGATGGGTCTCGCGTGAGACCTGGTCTCATAGAATTCTTTTCCTGCGATAGTATATAGTAAAGTTTGTGCTATATGCACGTACTTGCAAAATGCGTACGAATACACAAGGTTTCCAAACTTTCCCTTTTACATACTTAATTAAGGACGCTAAAAATTCCTGAACGTTCGGGATTTATCATTTGCGTCCCAAAACTAATGAGATCGCCTTACGAAACAAAAAGTATACTCCTCCTAAAAGCCACGACGCTCGCAGGAGCGCTTGCGGCGCGCCACGAGTGCCCTGGTGCGCGGCCGTTTCCCAGCGCGCCGACACAACGCCTCTTCCTCAGCCTCGCAACTCGCGAGGTGCTGATTGGCGGCTTGCCGGCGGGCGAGCGCGATCTCACCGGTGTGGTGATCCGGCGCCAATAGGTACTCCTCCTCGCTAGAAGCGTGCACTCGGTCCATGTACCGCCAAGCGTAGATGAGGCGCTCGGGCCCGACTGCACTCAGGGCGTCGGCATGGGCGTCCTCCGCCACCCTCACGGCCCTCGCACGAGCCTTCTGCCAAAGAGCCAATTGCCTGACTCTCTCGGACGCGACATAGGCCTCCCAGGCAGCTTGTTCCGCGGTGCGCTTCTCTTCCTCGGCCTTCTTCTCCGCCTCTATTTTGGCGCGCTCTGCTGGAGGCAAAGCCTCCCACAAGGCGACATCCATTTCTTTCCAAAGCTCCTCAAGGCTGGGGGGCTCGGCGGGCGGCGCGGCGTTCTCCTTGTAGCGGGGAGCCGACGCGTCCTTCGACGCGTGTGCTGGTGAGATTGGGAACACCGACGCGTCCACCTCGACGCGTCACAGCAAGGAGCGGAACGCCGATGCGTCCTCCTCGACTAGTGGCGGTGAGGAACGAAACGACGATGCGTCGCGTAGCGGCGAGCAGCGGAACACTGACGCGTCCTCCTCGACTAGTGGCGGCGAGGAACGGAACGGCGACGCGTGATCGTCCGCGCGGTGCAGCAAGGGGCTCCTAGGGCTTGGGAGGGGTGATGCCATGGTGGTCGACGTGAGAAGGAGGGGGAGGAGATAGCGATCAACGTGAACGTGAGGGGGAGGAGATAGCGATGCCGTGGGAGGCGCAGTATTTATAGCGAGCAATGGCACACCTACGTAAGATATGGACTGAGCTGCACTGACTTAACTGCCGGTCCAGTTGCGTCACTGACATGTGGGCCAGACCCCTGTTGGGCCCATATGTTAGTGACCGAATGCACCTGCAGTTAAGTAACAGCTATGTGGGCATATTTGTTGGAGTAAATTACGGGGGAGCGAAGGGGTGGAAATATTGCTGGTCACAACGGATTGGACGAGCGTGGGGGGAGGAGAGTCATGCATGCAGATTTTTTCACACGGGGTGGAGTGGTGGGACCGCCGGAGGGAGAAGGAGAGTTTGGCAGGCATATTGTTTCACACATGGAGAGGAAAAAATTTGGAGACGAACGGGCTTCCTGCAGGTATGGGGAACGGTGCATAATAAGTCATCTTGCATGCCGGGCTAGGTATAGTCTCAAGTCATTAAAAACAAACACGCCCCACACATGTTCATATTTCAAGGTGCACTAAATTATTGCATGCGATGATTAAGGCTGGCCATAATGGTGGTATCTTAGCTGGTATCATGCACACGGGAATAGCAAACATGCTGATGTGGCAAAGAATTAAAGAAGAGAGGGGGGTTAGAGTAACTAGAGTTCATGCATGCATTGGTAAACACATTTTTTTGTGGAGAACGACAGCACTAGTTGAGTACTTTTGCAGACTTCAAAAACTATTCCACAATGTGTCAACATTCACAATGTCAAATCAATATTTTTACACTCATTATAAAACGTAGTTCTTATACTAGTACTAGTTGAGTACTCATTATAATCAGTACTCCCTCCGTCTAGGTGAGCAAGTCATCTTAGATTGTGCACTGTGACCAAGGAGGAGGGGAAAACGAGAGATCTTAATGTTTATAATCAGTACTCCCTCCGTCTAGGTGAGCAAGTCATCTTAGATTGTGCACTGTGACCAAGGAGGAGGGGAAAACGAGAGATCTTAATGTTTATTTGCTAATTAATAGCATTGCATGCAATGAACTAACCACTGCATGTCGTGTTTGGTAGTCTCAAGTCATTAAAAGCATGCACACCCACATCTCCTATTGGTTGATATGTCAAGAAACAAGAAACGAGGTAGAAGTTAATGCACCGCGCCTAAGTGTTTTGGGAGTATTGTAGATATTGATATTTTTAGTATAAATTTGGTCGTGGGATTTCATTGATGCCTGTCAAAGCGTTGACAGGTCTGCTATGCGTGACCTGAAGATGAAAGCGTTGAGCATCTCGAAGTTGATCAACAATCTTCAATTGTCAAAGATTAGCCGTTCGGCCAATAAGGTGGCACACTTAATCGCTAAGTATAGCTTTGACAATAGATTAGATGGTATTCTTGTAAATAACGTACCGCCCTGTGTGGTGAATATTGTATCGAATGAGTGTACTGGTGTGGCTGGTTAATTAATATAAGGTGGTGTTCAAAAAAAGTATAAATTTGGTCAAACACTTTGCAAACGGTTGACGGGAGTAAAAAGGACCAGAGGGAGTATCATGCATGCGGAGTAGGCAAAAAAATTGCTTGTCTAAAAAGGCAAAAAAACGCTCATTTATAGCCGGTCGAAGTCTCAAAGGGCGCGACCACGCGAGGGAGGCGAAGGTCGTGGGAGGCGCGACGTTTGACGGAATCAAGTGAAGTTACATCCACGCGCCGGCATGGCGTGCGAACAGGCAGAAGCTATACTGTCAGGCCTACGATATGGGTCTAGTAGACATGACAGTGGGTCCCGCATAGTTCTCGAGAACTCTTTGGGGGCTTGCAGCCGTTTATCCACCGGGCAAGCCAGCAACCCCACGCTGTTCGCACGCCCTACTCGTCCCCGTCTTCTACCTTACAACAGTTTGCTCCCAGTTTTTTTGCGGGGTACAACAGTTCAACTTCTCCTAACCCTCCTCCAAAATCCATGGCCTCCCAAATCTCCATGGTCGCCACTGAGTACCAGGTTAGAGCCATCACCGGCGATTAGTTCATCGTCGTCTACACACGTGGATCCGAGACAGTGAAAGCATGGCTTGCTCGCTTCCTACGCATGTTCAACAGTTCAACGGATGAGTGGGTCGCTGGGCTAGATGTTGAGTACACCACAGTCCTGGGATGAGAGAAGGATCTAAAGGACGAAGAGAGGAAGAAGCCCGCCGTGATCCAGGTTTGCGTACATAACGTTTGCTTGGTCTACCACATATGCCATGCCGACGTTGAGTGCCAGGATTTTAAGAACTTCCTCAAGGACAAAAGAGTGAAATTTGTTACTGTAGGCTTTAAGAACGACAGTGACGTCCTGCGTCGGATAGGTCTCGTTGTAGGCCAGCCCTTCGATCTCCAGAAGGCAAGCCTGGTGTCCTCCTCTCAACCTTCAATGCTGACCCTGGCAGCAGCCATGATTGATCCTTCGTACGCTAAACTGAAGAAACCTCATCACGAGTTTCATCATGCATGGGAGTCGAAGACATTAGATGAAGATCACATCCTGTACGCAGCAATGGATGCCTACCTTTGTTTAAATATCTACAAGGGTTGGATGAAGAAGCAGAGCCCAGTGTCCGGTTCAAGCAAAGAAGCGTCGGCGAAGAGGAAGAGGAAGAGGGACGAGGACGAAGTCGAGGACGTGGACTCGGACTCCAAGTAGGTGGCAGTGCCGTCGCTCATGCTGGTTCTACTGCAGTGTCAAGCGGACTAGTTGCTTATTAGTTTATTTTCAAGGGTGTGTTGTGCTGAGGCCCCAGCAGAACTATGGGGCTGTTTGGATTGTGACTATCTTTGCCATATGTTGCCACATGATTTTTGCCACATTTGTCACACTTGCCTTACTTGAGTTGCTCAAATTGTTAGCCATACTTTGGCTTGCCTAAGGGAA
This sequence comes from Triticum aestivum, assembly GCF_018294505.1. Classification (NCBI taxonomy): domain Eukaryota; kingdom Viridiplantae; phylum Streptophyta; class Magnoliopsida; order Poales; family Poaceae; genus Triticum; species Triticum aestivum. Next base: position 254,318,861 of record NC_057794.1, read on the forward strand.
TCTTGCCACACTTTTTGTGTCTATGACATGTGGGGTTCACTGCTCATAAAAAATTCCTTGTCTCAAGTGTGGCTAGAACCAAACACCTACCTAACTTGGTCAAACTTGCCTAAGGTTAGGTGTGGCAAAGTGTGGCAATGTGTGGCTAGGAACCAAACAGCCCCTATGTTTATGTTCTTTCTCGTTATTTGAACTCTTTAGTACGTACAGTAGTACTAGTACTATGTCTTACTACTGTTCTTCTTGCAGTTGGTACTACTGCTCGTATCTTCGTGTTCCTACTGTACTTAATACGTTCGTACTAGTAGTATAATTTGGGTCAGTCGATTTGTGAAAGAAGTTCGACGGAGCGAAGGAAGAAGACGGCAGAAGAGGTGGAAGAAGCCCTTCTAGCCATCCATGTTGCATCAAACGGCTCACATGAGTCGACTGACCCAAATTGCTCCTTCAGATTGCAGGATCCACGTGGCATTCAAGGTCTCGAAGGTAGATTCCGCGTCCGCACCCGGTTTGCGGGCTCGACGCGCGCGCGACCGGCTTCCGCCGCGACAGCCACCATGCGCGCCTCCTCCGCGCGGGCGGAGACGACAATGACACGCTAGTTCCTCCTCGCCGGCGTGCTGGAGCACGCGCTCGTCCTCCTCTTCGTACGCTGCGTGCATAGACGCGGCTCCACCAGCTGCTCGCGTGCTTGGCAGCGCGGCGGCATCGCGAGGAGGGACTGCAGACGACGTGAGCGGGCGAGCCTTCGGCTTCATGGCACAGGGATGGCGGCGACACGGCGGTGATGGGCGAGAAATTGTTGGCCGGAGCAGGCGGGCGCCGGCATGCGCAACGGCGGCGGCGGCATATTGATGAGTGCGCGTGTGGGAGCTTACTTTAGTTTTATATATAAGGTTGGTCAAACTTAAAAGAAAACCGTACTAGTACACGTAAACATTAGACTTAGGCAGCGCTTTTATTAGTTACTAGCTTATGTTCTTGCCCATTGTGACCAGCCTTAGTACCACGGCCACGATACGGAATCCTGTGCAAGCGCGTGAACCGCGGCCGCGCGGTCGATCGAACGGTGCGTCACCGTGTCGCGCTCGAAGGACATCCACCGAACCTTTTTGTGTGTGTGAAAACAATCCTCGAATATTACTCAACTTTTTTTCCTGTGAAAGTTCTTGACGCTGCAATATTTCCATATATTTGAATTTAGCTCCAGTTCGTGTTTATTTGGATTTGGACGTTTTAGGTGCGCCCTAGTTTTTTCAATACTGATTTTGTGTGTGTGACTGAGAGAGAACGTGTGTATGTGTCCATATGTGTGTTGTGGCGGAAGGGCAATGTGGAGACGGTGTGCGTGTGATACAGACATAGAGAGGTGTGAATGTGCAAATGATCGTGCATGAGTGAGACATAGACAGATGCCGATATGTTATGTATACATGAGAGAACGGTCTTCTAGTTTACTTGTGTGTGTGTGTGTGAGAGAGAGAGAGAGAGAGGGAGAGAGAGACAGAGAGAGGAGCATCCGTAACACAACAACCATCTCTCTCGATTGTCCGTCCCTCGCACGGTCGCATGCAACACATGCATCAACGCGCACATTTTGACACCCTCACCCGGCCCCTGCCCACCTCAAGGCCCGCACAATCCCTTCGTGAATACCCATTTCTCTCCTTAGGTTTGTTTTCTCTCAATATCTGACACACACACACACGCACACACACACAGAGAGAGAGACACGTAGCACAACACACACACACACACACTCCCCGAGCACACAATTCATCCCCATCCAAGGTTATACGGCGACCACTCTCGCTTGTGCTTCTTTGCACCCCAACATGCACAACACCTCAATCTTCAAAGAGGGCAACGAGCAGATCGAAGACGGCGACCACACCGCGCTAGAGAATGCGGGGTCATTTGGAAGCAGGGTGATGTGACGACGGCTGACTGACTCCTCCCCCACCCTCTCTCTCTCCTTGCACAAAATTACCAATCCCTCTCTCCCCCGCACAAATTGTCAATCCCTCAACCCACGAGATCCTTCCCCTCTCGTCCATGTTTTTCCTGCTCTCTCATCAAACATGTTGTCTCTTCTCCTTCCACGTATACAGAATCCAGATGCACACGCATCTCATGTATATTACATGTATGCATCTTTCTCACAAACCTAACTTCTTCCTCTCTCTTTCTCTCTCTATCTCTCTCTCTGTCTCATTAGGTTTGTCTCCTACTCTCTCGTCTACATACATACAGTCTTTCCCTCCCTATCTGCTCCATCTTCAAAAGCTCTCTCTGCACGTTTCATTCACACATTGGGATATGTCAAAATGTTGCTTCTATAATGGCTGATGTAGAGTTATGGTTGTTCTTGTTGCATCCTACAAAGTAATAACTATGAAATGCATTTAGATTCTCATTTGACTGGGATTATGTGAGTTTGAGCATGTTGTGAAGTACTATAGACCTTGTATACATCTTGGGATTCGACAATGATTGTAACTATTGAATTGTATAGACCATTACATTCGAAGTCAATAGCCTAATATATTTATTTCACAATTTCAACAAATGATTAGTTCACTACAAACTAAGAAAACAAATGTGTACTCCCTCCGTTTTTATTTAAGTCCGCGTATTAGCATTGGTCAAAGTCAAGTTTTGTAAACTCTCAGAAAGCTTATAACAAAAAATATTAACATATACAATAACAAATAAATACCATTAGATTCATTATTGAATGTACTTTCACATCATACATATTTGTTATGGTAAATGTTTATATTTTTCTATAAACTTGGTCAAACTTTAGGAAGTTTGACTTCGGTCAAACCTAATATGCAGAGTTTACTACTACTACTCGCTAGTTGCTTAGCCGAATCACTCAACACGCCACACGGGGAGTCCAGTGTCACAAAATTTTGAGGTCGGCGGGAAAATCTCCCGCGACCCTGATTCGAGCAGTGGGAAGTTACCATCATAGCCTTCGGAACAGGCCTACGGATGACGCTTGGTAGGGGGCTGTTTTCGTAACTTCAGGTTCACCCTACCCAGCCAACCCCACCCCGGCACCCAGAGTAGTACACCTGAATACTCCCCAATTTCTATCCCCACCGCAAAATAGACTTCTCCACGGCACCGCAGCCTTCGTGCTCCTCCCCTTTACATCGGCGCACTCGTCCACCGCAGCGCATCTGCCTAATCGACGACCTCGTACGCCGCACTGGAGCCGGTCCACCATCGTCGTCGTACACGGAGCCTCTTCCCCGGCATCGTCTTCCACGGTCTCGTATCTGCTTCCCGGAAGCCGACGCCAAGCGCAGAAGTACCACCGTCATGGACAATGAACTGACTCCCGTTGCCGACCATGACTCACAGAGGCCGCCGCGACCATCGTTCTCCTCCTCGATTGGTAATGTGTGTATTGAATCACTTAGCAGTACATGTGCAGTTCCAATTTTGTTCATACCTACCCTTCAAATTTCCTGGGTGCTATTGTTCCCGTAAAAGTAATTGGTTATAGCCTCCATTGTCCAACAGAATATCAGCTTGTAATTGTGCGTCGCTCCTGTATCGCGCTGTGCTTGGGTAGGTTTTTCATCTGCAACCAGTAGTGTGGCAAATGATGGAAAGGTTTTTAGAACTAGCAAAATGCCCATGCGTTGCACGCATCAAGATGCATTTGTATGAGTAGTTTATCTTGTTGGAGATGCTCTAACATGGCAGACGAGTGCTTTAATGTTGCCCACAAGATGCGCGAGTATTACTAGTAGTATATTTTTCTTGCCATGTTGAGATTTTAAAACCACGAGTGCGAACATGCAGAGGAGCAATGAAGATCAAACACGGGATATTCGGGACATCTTCAAGGAGCGTGGCAAGTTAAAGAGGAGCTGCACCGAACCTGTAAAACGAGCTTTGGTAAGTAACACCCTTTCAATTACTTCCGTGTAGCCTCGTGTTCTTCGATGTGTATATGTTGTAGTTTCTGTTTCTCTTAAGCGTGGTGTTCTTCGATGTGTAATAAGAAGAGTCTTAATCGTCCTAATGCTTTCGTTTTTAGCTTGATGTAGGAAGTGGGTGTTCTCACCTTGTAGTCTGTTTTTATTTATTTATTCCTTTTGAATTCACTTCTCCGAGTTCTGTTTATCTGGCTTCTACTAAATGGATCTAGGTTGCTCTGAGTATTGATCTAAAAAAGAAGTAACTTCATGTCAGGATGCAGTTCCTGCGAGGAGGGAAGTATGGTCAACCTCGAGATCATGTTTCCAAAATGAGGCTGGATTACACACAAGGTGCCAGTTCCCTAATGATGCTGGATTAGACACAAGGTGCAAATTCCCAGATGATGCTGGATTACACACAAGCCAGGTGGAGTCGTCAGCTGTTCGTGTCCTCGTGGCATTAGTAAAGGCTGAAAGAAAGCGTGCAGCAGCCCTTGAGAATGTAGCTGAGTTCCTGAAGAAGCGAAAAGAGCAATCAGATGCTCTCTTCACCCAAGCCAAAGAAGAGATGGAAGAAGCCAGAAATAAGCTAGCAGAGGCAGAGCAGGCTAGGCGTCTCCTGCTATCTAAAACTGTTGTCAATACAAAATTTCCTTCATAATAGCTAGGTTCAAATGTTTATCCAGTCAGCATGCCTGTTGTGATGTCCGTGCATCTACTGATGTGGCACAAAATGTTTTTTTCGGGTCATGTAATAACAGCAATTACTTTCCAAACAATAACAGACGAAGCATTGGACATGGTATAGTTCACGCGCAAGCCCGACATTCCAAGTTCAACTTCCACATCAAACTCATGTTCACAGATATCTGCACATTCATACATAATGTCCACAACCATGATTCACTTCAAAGCCAAAAAAATGTGAGGAGAGTTATAAATAAAGAAAATCCTCTACTAGTTCCTGCTACCAGTGCGAGCACAACAAGTCAAGACCATGCGTAAATTAATCATATTGTAGTCATTTTTTGTGTTCTAAAATGCCTGCCGGCTCGCGGAAGGACGTGTTGCCGGCACACGCGCGGATTCAATGAAGGCAGGCGGGGCAGTCTTAAGCTGGTTGCACGCGGCGAGGAGGCGTGCTCAGCCGGGCCTGCAGCGAGTGCGGCCCTCTTGGCCGGCGCGCCGGTTCAATGCCTGCGCTATGAGAGGTCGCATCCGTGTCAGAGCAATCACTCCCTCTAGTACTTTTTTGTTTGGGTATAACAAAATCTCGTTTTCCATTCACATTTTAGTGGTAGGAGTTGTGCGTGTGTGTCTGTGAGAGAGAGAGAGGAGATGTAGTCGGGGTTGTCTGATCGGTAAATAAATGAATAATGTCAGTCTGGGATGGAGACGAAAAGGAGACCGCAACAAATGTTGTGTCTACAGGAGAGATAGAGAGAGTAATTTTAGTGGTATGAGTCATATGTAGAGACATATAGGGTGTGTGAGAGAATCCCATAGAGAGAAAGACAAAGTGAAAGACGAGTGGAGACTGTGTGTTTGGCGGTGAAAAAGAAAGCTTAGGTACCGAGTGATACCAGAGAACAGTAGAGACGTGAGAGATAATGAAAACCGTGTAATTTATAATGATAGGGAGAGTGTGACACTTCTCAAGGGAGACGTCGAGAGACCATGTTTGCGAGGATAGGAGCAACATGAAGTGAGCGTGCAGGTGAGCTGGAGAAAAGAGAGTGATAGCTACCTGATGGAGCATGCATGCGAGAGAGATGGGCGTGAAAGGAGTGAACAAAAAAGGGATTCAAATATTTGAATTCGAGATGATGATACATGTAATCCATACTCGAACCAAAATTGATCTATCAAACATGCATACTCATATGAATTCACGCACATCTATGTTATTTAATATGTAGATATTACTGATCCATACATTTTAGTAGAACATAATTTGGTTAAAAAAATCGAATTCAACCTTAAGATTTCGAGATCGTTGTATTTGTAGATCATATTATACATATAAAGGAGCAGAATTCTTTGTTGTGCTTTTGAAAGTATATATATAAAAAATGATGTATATAGAATGTAATTCCAATTGAAAATGGATCCCGCCCGAAAAAAATAAAATACAAACGGGATTCGAATTGAGTTGGCACGGTAAACGTGCACTCTGCAAAATTTGAACGAAGCGGGGAAAGTCGAAGTAACCGCCCGAAACCAAAATCTGCGAGATGGAAATCACTACTGCCTATCCCTGCCACGCAAAGTCTATATGCTGGATTTCTATAGGTTCCGATAGGGGTAGGTTTGTAATTTCACTCAAACGTGACGTAACCGCCTCTCACCTGGAGTCATACACGGTGGGCGCCAAAACACAGTGTGTCCTCGGCCGAAATTGACTCCCTCCTCGATTCATATTCATACACGGTGGGTGCCAAAAACAAACTCTCGTCGGCAAATATTCGGTGTATGCGAGATTACCGTCCTATCCCCGATCGACTAGTGTTGCTGTGATGTAGTAGAAATTTGAAACGGGGGCTAAGTTTCTAAATTTCCTCGCATTTGAGACAAGCGCACCCTGAATACATGGTTCCCCCTTCCTCTCTACCTCCCTTTTCCCCATTCGTACTCCGTGGGCGCCAAAACACCCTCTCCACCCGACCCTCCTCTGTCCGCCGCCGTCCGCCACCCCATCCACCGCCGTCCTCCTCCACCATGCCGGAGCTGATACCCCGACACCGCCGTCCATTACAAGAGATCGACCTCTCTCATCCACGGCTTCGGACCGGGATCCTTGCATCCCGTCCTCTCGCTTCATCCCCGCCGTCGTCCACCTTGCCCCCGCCGCTCCTACGACCGTCTCTCCACTACACCCCGCTGCCACCGTCTACCCTCCTAGATCTGCTTCCATGCCGCCGACAGCCATCGCTACCGCAGCACCATCAAATTCTCAGCAGATGCCTACACGGCGCCGCACCAGAGGCAGTACTCTTTCATATCTGCTCAACTTATTTATCATAGCAAGAAAATAGATCGCCACTGCTTTACTCTGATTTCTTGTCTTGGTTGCGAAGTTGCCTTTGTCTGGTTTGCACCTTCAGATCTGCCATGGCACGCTCAACACCATACTCGCAATGCTTATGGTTTTCCCCTTTTATATTCCACATTAGTTAAATCACAGTAGACTAAATTTCAAAATTGGGTCAATCGAATTTTCAGAGCTCGTCGGAGTTCGCTGGTGCGATCGAAGGGGCTCGGGTGGTTGTGGGGCAACGAAGAAAACTCGACGCGGGTTGGGGTTGGGGTGGGGGTGGGGGTGGGGGTGGTGGAGGAACACAGGTGGTGGGGGCCGGTGGTCCGTCCGGCGGCCCGTGCGGTGTTTTGTATGGGAAGAATTAGAGACGAGGAAGAAGAAGGGTTAGGAGACATAGGATCTTCATCCAACCGCCTGAAATGGTCGAGAGACAGCTAGGAGTTGCATTCTTAATGCGCTCTGGTTCATCATGTGTGGGCACTGCGCAACCAACATTTTATTATCCAAAATCTGCTTGCTCTTCTTTACCATGTTCCTCTTCCGTTCTTCTTTAATATGTACTCTCTCCGTTCCTAAATACAAGTCTTTGTATAGATTCCACCATGGACTACATATGGAGCAAAATGAGTGAATCTACACTCTAAAATGTACCTGGATACATCTGTATGTGATCCATAGTGGAAATCTCTACCAAGACTTATATTTTGGAACGGAGGGAGTATGATAGTAGTACAGTATGTTCCTTGTACTGAAGATGAGCAGGGACATTTGCAGTGTAGAGGTCTATACGGTCGGTTGTGATGGACACTTTGAGCCTCTTTGATTCGTAGGATCTTGTAAACATAGGAATAGGATTTGTAGTGGCCTGCCCACTTGAATCCTATAAGAATAGCAAGGAAATGCGGGGAGCTGTGTCGCCTTTGAGAGTTACATTGATATTAACAGTACCGCACCTTCACTTGAAGAGAGCTGGTATCCGAAGCCTTTCTAGCCGTACCGGCAATACTAGCACATATATTCCAGCAAGTTCCACTTTGCTGATTTTACTCTGATGCTTAAGGTTTTCCCGTTATATCTACACTATGATCTGTGTAGCTGCTTTGTGTCGCACTAGCAGCAGTCCACTCTTGAAGCTAAACACTGCAATGACTTACAAAATTGGCACCAAGGCATTGAGTGCCATTCTGGATGCAATGAAACTCATACGCTCCCCACCTGTTGATTCTTGTTCAGAATATCATCCTAATGACTATTCTAACCTCGAGGAGTCAAAGGCAGATGGCCTGTCCTGTTCACCCATCAAGGTGCCTGTTCTAATTTGGCAATGTTTTATTGATTGCGGGTATCTTGCATATGTTGTCTTGCATTTCTTCTACTTTGTTGCACCGCCATCTGCTTAGTTTACTCATCATATATGTCGAGATGCCATGCCCATCCATTATCAATACATATTCCATCTGTCATCATACCATGTTTTTCCACTCAAATGTTGTTCTTGTGCATCAGACATCAAAAAGGAAGAGGGTGATTGCCGAACCTGAAGGAGCACCAGCAAAGTCCTTGAAAAACGTGGTGGTGCCGGAGAAATCAGACAGCACCCCACTTATATTGGCTGTACAACCAGTGACACAAAACGTAGGACCGACTCCAGCAGACTGTACCCATACTTCACTGGCCACACCACTAGCCCCACCACACAGGACCTGCACTCCAGCAAAAGGTATACCGATTTCATTTGCCATAGCACCAGCTGTACCACAGAAAAATCCCACTCCAGCAAAAAGTACAGCAAGTCCACCGCCGAAGACCTATCCCAACTGCAGAGACGGCCAATTCCTGCAGATTGGAACCCCATTCCATTTATTCCCAGTTTAAAGGACAATGCTTTCAATGTTGTTAGGGACTACGTGCATATATTCCCATCATGGGAAGATTATTGTGAAGACAAACACCATTTTCACATCTTCCTGTCCAACTTACGTGTAAGTGCTATTATTCATGGCTATTATTTTCCCGTTTTCTGCTGATTGAACACATCAATGATTTACATTACATTGTTGTAACTAGGCGAGGGTCAATCTGGATAGTCATGACGAGCAAAGCTTGCTTGTGCTTTTCAAGGAAGCATTGCAGCAGTATCGGTGTTACCTGAGGAAATCACACTTTGATGGCAAGTCTATAAACGAATTCCTGGTGAAGTCTCCTGTGCTAAATTTAGAAGACATTGAATGGAAAAACCTTGTTATGCACTGGTCTCGTTCCCAGGATGAGGTACTGTCTATGAAATCACATGACAATTTGAACTTCTACTTTTCCGCATGTGCCTTACGGATCTTTTTTGCAGGAAATCTGCTCGAAGAAGAATTCCGGTTTGACAAGAACGACAGGATATCTCAAATATGCTGCCCGCTGCTTTGCTCTTGTTAGTACCTGTTGTCCTGTATCACTGTACTTGCATACATACCTGGTTCATTATGTGACAGCAGTATGCATGATAGCTTGCTTATCAATTGTTCGCTCCAAATTATCTGATCTGTATGAATGGTTACATTAGTGTAGAATATATCCAATGCCAATGTTTTTTTAGCTCTGCATTGTTCTTGTAAGTACATGCTGTCCTTTATCAGTGTACTTATAATGACAGGTAGTTGTTCATGTACCATCACTCTGCAGCTTATTTTCCTTTGCCCTCCATTTTCTACACATCAGATCTATATTTACTCTTACCATAAGGTTGGTACTGAAGAAGTTTAGCTGTGCATTGCTCTTGGCTGTACCTTTTGCCTGTATCGCTGCACTTACATTTATAGCTACTTGGTTATGTAGCATCACTCTTCATCTTATCTTAAATATTCTCCATTTTTTCGTATATTATCACATCTATATTTACTCTTAACAAAATGTAGAATAAAGGCAATGCTTTTGAAGAAGATTCTATGGTAAACTTCTTGAATTGCCCCCCCCCATCAGCATGGACAAGGCCTTTATAGAGCCTGTCTTCACCAATAATGTAAGTTTGTCCATCTCAAGCCTTCAAACTTTGTTGTATATATTTGGTTAGGCATGACTGCAACAGCTATTTATTTTTGGTGTTTGCATCAAATTGCTTGTTTAAAGTTTATTATATGTAGTTCATAAACAAAAGTTCGTCCTTTCTCAATTTAAGTTTTTAGTTGTACAACCAAGTTCCTTCTTCATACCATGTAAATTAAACTATACAGAGCAAGTGATCTTCTTTTGCACTGCATGTATGCTTCTGTTCTTCATCTGTAATCCCGTGGTGTGGTGAACCTACCCACTACAGGACAATGTCATATTCTGCAATGTCTTAACTATGAAAAATGTCATATCATTCTACTATTATTTAAACTGTCTCTTTATTTGCCAATCTGAAATGGTATAAAATGACAGCACACTAACCATTGATACTTATGAGTTCTTGATCTGTAATCCAGTGGTGTCGTGAAGCTGCCAACTCCTTCACAATGTCATTTCCTGCCATGTCTTGACCTGAATAATACCATATTGTGTTAATGCAAACTTAAACTGTGTCACTTTATTCGTCAGTAAGAAATGTGATGAATTGTCAGCACTGATACTTTTATGTGCAAAACCTGTCATCTGTCTGCTTGTTTATCTTTCAGAGTGGGGAAGATATAAGTGTTGAACAAGCGCAGTCTCATCATCTTGCTCAGCTGCTTGCGCTGCAGCTCCCCAGCAGGGCTAACCTTTCTTGAACTCTATTGAAGTGATGTTGGTTTTGTATATTATTTTGTCGGCGTGTTTATTTGCACTGGTGGCAATCTTCGATGCCCAGTGTATGTAATCTGCTGTCTGCTTGTGCTTTATTATCATAGTGGCGAACTTTGATGCCCAGTGGATGTAATATGCCGTAATTTCTTTATTGTATAGTATAGGTTTTTTCTTATTCATGATGCTGCAGTTATTTTACTGTATATATATATATATATATATATATATATATATCCTATCTTTGCAGTAAACCGGCCAAACCATAAAATTACGGTACATAATCGGGCCGTCATGCAATCACGATGTAGGTTGGGCCTGAAACGTGCCGATCAGCTCACGGGCCAGCAGTAGCCCGAAATGAACCCCGGCCCATGATTGTGCGAATCAAATCATGGGCTTTTAATAGGCCGAAAAATTGTCTCGGTCCTTGTTTGGCCCAATCAGATATCGGCTGCGAGCAGGCCGGATGCAAACCGGGTCGTAGTTAGGCCCAACTATATGACGGGCTTTTAACAGGCTGAAATTAATATAGGGCCGAAATGTTAAACGGGCCCTTAATAGGCCAAAACTAATATCAGACCAATTACTAAGTGGGCCTTTAGCAAGTGGGCCCAAAAGCATAGTGTCCAGTTGACGGGCCGAATCTGATATGGGCCATAATTAGGCCCAAAACCTCTTAAAGGGCCGGACCTAATATGGGCCGTAATTTGGCCTAGAACGTGGTAGGCTTTTAATGGGCCGGATCTCATATGGGCCACTATTAGACCCGGAGCGTGGCAGGCCATTAATAGACCGTATCAAATATGGGCCAGCATTTGGCCCAAAACATGGCAGCCAGTTAACGGGCCGGCCTACTAGGGTCCTCAAAATCTTGTGGGCCTACAGCTGGGCCAGCCCATTAATGTTGGCGAAATCTCGTGGGCCTTTATCTGGGCCGGCCCATTATGATCCGCAAGAATTTTGTGGGCCTTTACCTGGGCCGGCCTATTATGGCACACAAAAATCTTGTGGGCCTGTACCTGGGCCGGCCCATTATGTCCTGCGAAATCTTGTGGGCCTTTAGCTGGGCCAGCCCATTATGGTCCGCAAAATCTCGTGGGCCTTTAGCTGGGCCGGCCCATTATGGTCTGCAAAATCTTGCGGGCCTTTAGTTGGGCCGGCCCATTTAAACTTGTTGGGTCGTGCCACGTGTCGACATATCATAGGCGCCTTCTGTCCAGTGAGTGGATGACATCTGTCCCGATGATGAGCCGACACGTGTTTCCTCTAGCCAATGATGATTTTACACGTGGAAAATCCCCATTGGTCGGGGCTATTAACGGGCTATCGGATCCAAAACCCGACCTGATAGTTTAACGGCGTTCCGTTACGGTGGATGCCACGTGTCGGTCACCCTTGACGAAAGCACTTCTGTGACGTGCGATTTATCGTCATGGAAGTGGACACTTCCGTGATGATAATTTTGGTAATGTCATGGAACACTTCTACGACAGCACAGGTATGACTATCTTGATTCTGTCATAAATTTGTCATGGATGTACATGCATGACAAAAAAAGCGACCTACTGTGTCAAACACGTATCATCACACAAATGTATTTTTTTGTAGTGTAGGCCATCGTCTTCAGTGTTGAAGATGGACTTGGCAACATATGCTGAAGCTAGAGCCAGGCTTGCCACGCCTGAATCAGATTCCTCTTCAGACTCCACCTCCACCTCCTTAGATGCAGACTCCTCCTCTGAATCCATCTCCTTGCCAACAAATACACGAGCCTTGCTGGATGAGCTCTTCTTGTGTAATGAAGACTTCGACGAAGACTTGGAAGAAGACTTTGAGGATTTCTTCTTCTTGTTGTCATCAGAATCATATTCCTTGCTCTTCTTCTTGTTGTTGTTCTCGTTGTCCCATTGATGACATTCAGAGATGTAGTGACCAGGTTTCTTGCACTTGTGGCACGTTATCTTCTTGTAGTCATGGGAGGAAGCTTCATTATTTCTTGAACTGGATCTCGAAGACTGTCTGAAGCCTTTCTTCTTAGTGAACCTATGTAACTTCTTCACTAACATGGCAAGTTCCTTTCCAATGTCTTCAGGATCCTCAGAACTGCAGTCAGATTCTTCTTTAGATGAGGAAACAGCCTTTGCCTTCAAAGCACGAGTTCGGCCATAGTTGGGACCATAGATATCTCTTTTCTCAGATAACTGGAACTCATGTGTGTTGAGTCTCTCAAGTATGTCAGACAGATCGAGAGTCTTGAAGTCAGGGTGTTCTTGAATCATCAGGGCCAGGGTGTCAAATGAGCTGTCGAGTGATCTCAAGACTGTCTTAATGATTTCATGCTTGGTGATCTCAGTGGAGTCGAGTGCATGAAGCTCATTTGTGATGTCAGTGAGGCGATCAAACGTCAGCTGAACATTCTCATTGTCATTTCTCTTGAAGCGATTGAAGAGGTTGCGAAGAGCATCGATCCTTGAGTCTCTCTAGGTTGAGACGCCTTCATTGACCTTGGAGAGCCAATCCCAGACTAGCTTCGCAGTTTCCAGAGCACTCACATGACCATACTATCCTTTGGTCAGATGACCACAGATGATGTTCTTGGCAGTAGAATCCAGTTGAATGAACTTCTTGACATCAGCAGGGGTGACACCTTCACCGGCCTTGGGAACGCCATTCTTGAGGACATACCAGAGATCCACATCAATGGCTTCAAGATGCATGCGCATCTTATTCTTCCAGTAGGGGTAATAAGTGCCATCGAAGACAAGGCACACAACGGAGACTTTGATTATCCCTGCAGTCGACATAGCTAAAACTCCAGGTGGTTATACTGAATCACACAGAACAAGGGAGCACCTTGCTCTGATACCAATTGAAAGTGCTAGTTATCGACTAGAGGGGGTGAATAGGCATTTTTTATGAAAGTCTTCAAAACACGGGGGCTTTGAAGACAGACAGTAGAAATGAACCTATTGATATGCAGCGGAAGGTAGACTACACTAGACAAGTCATAGTCAAGTAAGCAATGAAGTGAAAGCGCGAAGACTATCAGCAGCTAGGTAGTATGGATCAGGATGGAAGATTGTATGAAGCCAAACAACAACAGTCTTCACACAATGAAGTCAATCAAATCATGTAAGCAGGCAATGACTTCACTAAGACAAACTGTAAGTAAAGAGAGGTAAACGATAGAACCAGTTGCTTGGTGAGGACAAGGATTTGTTGGACCGGTTCCAGTTGATGTGACAACTGTACATCTGGTTAGGGAGGCTGAGATTCAACTCAGAAGACCGCGTCTTCACCTTATTCCCCTTGAGCTAAGGACACACAGTCCTCGCCCAATTACTCTCGTAAGTCTTCAAGGGAGACTTACAAACCTTCATAGACTTCGTTCACCAGCAATCCACAATGACTCTTGGATGCTCAGAACGCGACGCCTAACCGACTGGAGGATTCACAGTCATCAAGTGTAACAAGTCTTCAGGTCACGCAAACAGAAAGACTTCGGTGATTCCTAACAATCTTTGGCTATTGGTGTTTAGAGCTTTGTCCTCAAAAGGATTTCTCTCTCTAATGCTTTAGAGGTGGGTTGCTCTCAAACGACAAAAGCCATGCACTAACTCTGAGTAGCCAACAATTTATGGTGTAGGGGTGGGCTATTTATAGCCAGGAGGCAGCCCGACCTGATTTGTCCGAAATGACCCTGGGTCACTAAGGAACTGGCACGTGTCTAACGGTCAGATTTCAAACACACATGGCAGCTTGACTTGGGCTACAAGTAAAGTTGACTCATCCAGCCCTGGATAAATTTGCTCTCATTGTCTTCACTCAAAGACATAGGATTTGGTTAAGCATCACTTTAGTCACTCTGACTTTGTTCACTTGGACCCCACTTAACAATGCGGTAGTTCCTATGACTCAACAAAGAAGAAAAGGAAACTACGAAACAACTATGTCTTCGTACTCCATAGTCTTCATACAATGTCTTCTCATGTCATAGTCTTCGTTGTGAATATCTTCACAGACCACCATTGTCTTCAATGTCTTCACACATTTTTGGGGGGTCATCTCTGGTAGGTAAACCAAATCAATGAGGGACTACTACCTGTGTTATCCTGCAATTCTCACAAACACATTAGTCCCTCAACCAGGTTTGTCGTCAATACTCCAAAACCAACTAGGGGTGGCACACTGGCACTAGATGCACTTACAGGCTCAAATCCCTCTCTCTCTCTCTCTCTCAAATCCCACCCAAAGCAATTAATGCTATGGAGGGATGGGAGAGGAGAGGAACAATGGAGGAGGTCAACAAATGAACCCTAGATCCATGGGATAGTTTTCCCCAAATGGATTAGAGTTTTGAGGCTTAGGGGAGGAGGAGAGAGCTCAAAAGAATGGGGAAATATTAGATCCAAATGCTCTCCCTCGATTGGGAAGAAGGGTGCCTTATATAGTGCCCCACCAAATCTGCCACTTACGCACAGAAAAATGCAGCCCGGAACTTCTGGGCTCCTTATTGGACACATATGTGCAAACTTTCTGGTTAGCCCGAAACTTGGCCCGGAACATGGCCGGAACTTCTGGCCCCAAAACTTCAGGGGAGGCCCGGAACATCCGGGCCCCCTTTGGGCCAGATATGTGCAAACTCTCTGGTTAGCCTGGAACTTTCCCTGGAACCTTCCCGGAACTTCTGGGCCCCGGAACTTTCGGGCTGCCCGGAACTTCCGTCGCCGTAGAAAACAGCCAGCATACCGAAAGTAAAACATGCATAACTTTTTCATACGGACTATGATTTTGATGATCTTTAGCTCATTTTGAAGCTATGGAAAAGCTCCAGGTCCTCACATAGAGAACCACCCAAGATAAACCAAAATGTAGGGTCCAAAGAAAGCAAAAGTTAGATCATATATTTTGGGGAACCTATGCTATGGATTTATTTGGTGTATAGGATACAAGTGGAATTGTGTATGGAAGATGTTGACTTGAGAAAATCCATCATGAACCCCTTTGATCCCCTCTTAATAGTGCGGGATCCCTATAACTCAAGAATCATAAAATAACTACACTACATAGCTATCGAGAATCCATTCTTGAGTGTATGTGTTTCTTTGGTGGTCATCATTCCACAACACTAACATACATGGAACTAATACCTTTGACTCGAGACTTTCACTTGAGCTCGATGTTGATGTTTCTTATTGGCTCAAGTTGAAGGCAAGACATTGGTGAAGTCTTCAAGTAGCTCCCCCATACACAATGTGGGAAGCTTTGCTTTGTATTCATCTTCTCGTGTCCATCACATGATCATCTGCAAGCTTCAAGCATGTAATTCTCCAGACTGCCTATCTTGAACTTGCCCTTGTAAACCATGATCATCATCACTTGATGTCATCCTCTCATGGGCACTTGAAATCTTTCTCTTGATGTAAGTCCATGAGAATCACCTAACCCACACAGACATAGAAAACGCATAGAATGGGTTAGTACACAAAGCGCAATTGACAAATTCTAACCATACCATAAGACCTCGTGTGGCACATGATTTGTGCTTGTGTGTTGACCATCTTTGAATTCAATCTTTGATCTTCTTCTTAGTCAAGATTTATCTTTTCTCCATGATTAATCTTGATTCACAACTATATGTATATGGCAGTCATTCCGAATCCATTCAATCTCCTTCTTGCATCACCCATGGAACAAACCTTCCTATATAACTTGATGTCATTGTTTCTTCATAGGAATTGGCATTCATTATCAAGTCTCAATGCATATATTTATGTTGATGGATTGCATCCATCAATTCATCCAATATTCTTCATGCATTGCAAATGGAACTTTCCTTCAAATGTATATCTCAATGCAAACATTAGTCTATTAGGATTGTCATTTAATTACAAAAACCACACATGGGGACTATATGTACTTTCAGGCCCGAGCTGAACCTCACACATCCATGTCTGTGATGCATGACTGGCATCATTTGGAAAAGCGATCGGGTAATTTATGAAAGGCTGGCGGGCCAACGCAGGGCGTGACCTGTGGGTCCAAAAAAGACTTTACTCATGGAGATTCAGGTGTTGTATCTCCAGCTGGCAGATGGCCCGAGTCTCTCCTCTGAGGAGTGGGCACTTCGATACAGTCATGAAGATGCCCTGACAGACATTTATGCTAAGGAGGAGGAATATTGGTGACAGTGTGGGTCCATCAATTGGAACCTGTTTGGCGATGCTAACACCGCGTACTTCCAGGTCATTGCCAATGGCCGGCGAAGGCGGTGCACCATCCCCATCCTTTGGGATGGTGATAGGATGTTATAGGATCCGGACGCAATTCAGACGCATGTGGATTGGTTTAATGCAGCTCTGTTCTCGGCGCGACCAAGGGGGAATCTGGCCCTTGCTGAGGATATCTGGGAAGAGCAACAACATATATCCCAAGCGGAGAATGACTCCCTGCTCGTGCCCTTTGAAGAAACGAAGGTGGAAGCCATTATCAAATCAATGAACCTGGCTTCCGCTTCAGGCCCCGATGGCTTGCCGGTCAACTTTTTCCATGTGTTTTGGCCTACCATCAAGGGCGATATATTGGCATTGTTCCTCGAATTCTCGGGAGGAACCTTAGATGTGTCTCGTGTGACCTACGGGATTATCTCCTTGATCCCTAAGGTCCAGGGGGCATCGGATATTTGATAGTTTCGTCCCATCACGGTCCTTAAATTGATCTTTCGGATTCTGTCCAAAGGGTACACCACTAGGGCAGCTCTGTTGGCGCCTCGAATCCATCATCCTAACCAGTCGGCGTTTACGAAGGGACGATTTATCTTGGATGGGGTCCTCATACTCCACGTGGTCCTACACGAGGTCAAAAGAAGGCACCTTTGGGCGGTCTTCTTTAAGATTGACTTCCATAAAGCCTATGATACAGTCCACTGGTCCTTCCTCTAGGAGGTAAAGGATAAATGAGGCTACGATCCCCATTGGATTGCTAGGGTGATGCAGCTTGTGACGTCTTGTCACCTTTGTTGTTTAACCTGATTGTCGATTCCGTGGCGACTATCTTGGACCTAGCATGGAGGGTTGGGCACATGACGGGTGTCTGCCCACACCTTGTGGGGGTGGGGTTAGCACAGACCTTCAGTATGCGGATGAAACCATCCTCGTGGTTGAGGGCTCAGATGAGGATATCCAAAATTTGAAATTCCTTCTCATGTGCTTCCAGGAAATGTCAGGGTTGACAATAAACTTCACGAAGAGCGAGGTGGTGGTGCATGACCACTCCATGGAAGACTCCCTCCGCATAGCTGATACGTCTCCAATGTATCTATAATTTTTTTTATTGTTCCATGCTATTATATTATTTGTTTTGGATGTTTTATATGCATTAACATGTTGTTTTAATTATTTTTGGGACTAACTTATTAACCCAGAGCCCAGTGCCAGTTTCTGTTTTTTCCTTGTTTTTGTGTTCTACAGAAAAGGAATATCAAATGGAGTCCAAACGGAATAAAACTTTCGCAATGATTTTTCTTGGACCAGAAGACATCTAGAAGAATTGGAGGGGGCAGAGGAGTCCCAAGGAGGACACAAGCCTGCTAGCCTCCCGAGTACCATGCAACTTTTGCCGGTGCATTAAACCACCATATATCCTTCCTCAAAACAGCCACCATACCCTACCTATTATGGCATTTCCATAGCCATTCTGAGATATATTGCCATGCAACTTCCATAGTTCCGTTTATTATGACACGCACCATCATTGTTATATTGCTTTGCATGATCATGTAGTTGGCATAGTATTTGTGGCAAGGCCACCATTCATATTTTTTATACACGTCACTCTTGATCATTGCACATCCCGGTACACCGCCGGAGGCATTCATATAGAGTCATATTTTGTTCTAGTATCGAGTTGTAATTCTTGAGTTGTAAGTAAATAAAAGTGTGATGATCATCATTATTAGAGCATTGTCCCATGTGAGGAAAGGATGATCGAAGCTATGATTCCCTCACAAGTTGGGACGAGTCTCGGACTTCATAAAAAATATAAGAGGACAAAGAAGCCCAAATAAAAAAAGAGGCCAAAGAAGCCCAAACAAAAAAATGAGAGAAAAGAGAGAAGGGAAAATGTTACTATCCTTTTTTCCACACTTGTGCTTCAAAGTAGCACCATGATCTTTATGATAGAGAGTCTCCTATTTTTTCACTTTCATATACTAATGGGAATTTTTTATTATAGAACTTGGCTTGTATATTCCAATGATGGGCTTCCTCAAATTACCCTAGATCTTCATGAGCAAGCAAGTTGGATGCATACCCACTTAGTTTCTTTTTGAGCTTTCAAACACTTATAGCTCTAGTGCATACGTTGCATGGCAATCCCTACTCACTCACATTGATATCTATTGATGGGCATCTCCATAGCCCATTAATATGCCTAGTTGATGTGAGACTTTATCCTTCTTTTTGTCTTCTCCACAACCACCATATTCTTTTCCACCTATAGTGCTATATCGATGGCTCACGCTCATGTATTGCGTGAAAGTTGAAAATGTTTGAGAACACCAAAAGTATGAAGCAATTGCTTGGCTTGTCATCAGGGTTGTGCATGATGAAATACTTTGTGTGATGAAGATGGAGCATAGCCAGACTATATGATTTTGTAGGGATAACTTTCTTTGGCCATGTTATTTTGAGAAGACATGATTGCTTTATTAGTATGCTTGAAATATTATTGTTTTTATGTCAATATTAAACTTTTGTTTTGAATCTTATGGATCTGAATATTCATGCCACAATAAAGAAGATTACATGGATAAATATGTTAGGTAGCATTCCACATCAAAAATTCTGTTTTTATCATTTACCTACTCGAGGAAGAGCAGGAATTAACCTTGGTGATGCTTGATACGTCTCCACGTATCTATAATTTTTTGATTGTTCCACGCTATTATATTATCTGTTTTGGATGTTTTATATGCACTAATATGTTATTTCATATTATTTTTGGGACTAACTTACTAACCCAGAGCCTAGTGTCAGTTTCTGTTTTTTCCTTATTTTTGAGTTTCACAGAAAAGGAATATCAAACGGAGTCCAAACGGAATAAAACTTCCGCGATAATTTTTCTTGGACCAGAAGACATCCAGAAGACTTGGAGACGGGGCCACAGGAGTCCTGAGGAGGCCACAAGCCTTCTATGCGCGCCCTAAGGGCTTGTGGGACCCTCGGGTGTCCTCTAACCCTAAATCTTGCTCTATAAATTCCCAAATATTCCCAAACCACCAGAGGCATCCACCAAAATACTTTTCCGCCGCTGCAAGCCTCTGTTCCCGTGAGATCCCATCTTGGGGCCTTTTTCGGCACCCTGTCGGAGGGGGATTCAATCGCGGAGGGCATCTACATCAACCTTATTTCCCTTTCGATGAAGCATGCGTAGTTTACCACAGACCTACGAGTCCATAGCTAGTAGCTAGATGGATTCTTCTCTCTCTAGGCTCTTCAATACCATGTTCTCCTCAATGTTCTTGGAGTTCTATCCGATGTAATATTCTTTTGCGGTGTGTTTGTCAAGTCCGATGAATTGTGGATTTATGATCAGATTATCTATGAGTATTATTTGAGTCTTTTCTGAAATCTTTTATGCATGATCAAATATCTTTGTATTTCTCTTTGAATTATCTATTTGGTTTGGCCAACTTGATTGGTTCCTCTTGCAATGGGAGAGGTGCTTAGTTTTGGGTACAATCATGTGGTGTCCTCACCCAGTGACATATAGGGGTAGCGAGGCACGTATTGTATTGTTGCCATCAAGGGTAAAAGGATGGGGTTTTCATCATATTGCTTGAGTTTATCCCTCTACATCATGTCATCTTACTTAAGGCGTTACTCCGTTTTTATGAACTTAATAGTCTAGATGCATGCTGGATAGCAGTCGATGTGTGGAGTAATAGTAGTACATGCAGGCAGGAGTCGATCTACTTGACACGGACGTGATGCCTAAATTCATGATCATTTCCTTGGGTATTGTCATATCTTTGCGCTTTTCTATCAATTGCTCGACAATAATTTGTTTACCCACTGTATGTTTTCTTTCAAGAGAGAAGCCTCTAGTGAAACCTATGGCCCCGTGTCTATTTTTCATCATATATTTTCAGATCTATAAACCAAAAACCCAAAAATACCTTTCTGTGATTTATTTAGATTTATTTTAGTTTGCCTTTTTATTTATCTTTTATACCTATCTCTATTAGAACTCACTCTTGTTCGAGACCATGAAGGGATTGACAACCCCTTTTTCGCATTGAGTGCAAGTGTTTATTAGTTTATGCAGGTGCATGGATTGGAGACTTGCTTGTGCCTCCTACTGGATTGATGCCTTGGTTCTTAACTGAGGGAAGTACTTATCTCTACTTTGTTGCATCACCGTTTCCTCTTCAAGGGAAAAACCAACGCAAGCTCAAGAAGTAACAGGAAGAATTTCTGGCGCCATTGCCGGGGAGGTTCTACATCAAACCTACCAAGTACCCATCATAATCTCTCATCTCTTGTATTACATTATTTTCCATTTGCTCTCATTTTCCTCTCCCCCACTTCTAAAATGTTTTCATAAAAAGTACAAAATATTTGTCTTTTTATTCGCCTTCTTTCGTTCCTCTTTTTGTTTGCCCTTATGTCTTACTTGGTTTGTTTGCTCGTTTGCTTGGTATAATTGTGTGTTTATTGAAAATCAAAAGCAAAGAGTTTATGGATCCTCATCCACTTGCTAATCTTTTTAAAATATCCAACTATGATGAACCAATTGTGTGTTTAATGAAGTTTTGCTTGAAACCTGTGAATCTGAAAATTGTGATGAAGTGCTTTATGAAATGATTCATGATAGATACTTGAATAAAAAGCATGATTACAGTAATGTTATTATAAATTCTATTGATGTCAATTGTGCTAATAATATGCAAAACCCTAAGCTTGGGGATGCTAATTTTGCTATGACCACTACTTATTGTAATGATCATGACTGGGGTGACAATGGTTCTTATGATCCTGAAAATTTGTTTAAGCCTCATGATGAATGTGATATTGATAATAATGTTTGCAATAATATTGAAAGTGGGTTTGAAAGAGTGTCAAATTTAGGATATAATGATCCCACTACTTTGGACATTGATCAATCTTATGAATTTTTTGATAAAAGTGGGTTTGGATAGGTCATGACATTCTTTGATGATAATCCCACTATTTTGGAGGAGTGTCAACTTTTCATGCATGTGGATCATGTAGGGAATATGCTTTGTGATAGCTATACTATTAAATTTGAGTATGATCCCACATGTAATTATTACGAGAGAGGGAAATATGGTTGTACAAATTTTCATGTTACTAAATTACCTCTCGTTATGTTGATATTGTCAATGTTTTATTCTTCTTCCTTGCATATGCTAGTTTTTGCTTGTCTTGATAATTTGTTTGCTTATAAAATGCCTATGCATAGGAAGTATGTTAGGATTAAACTTGTTTTTCACATGCTTCATGGTGCTCTCTTCGTGTTTCAATTGATATCCTTCACGTGAGCATAATTAAAATTATCAACGCCTAGCTAAAAGGCTTTAAAGAAAAGCGCTTGCTGGGAGACAACCCAATATTTTTTATTTTCCATTTTTATGTGTATACACATTATTACCTCTGTAGTAATTTTGTTTTGGTGTTTTAATTAGTGTTTGTGCCAAGTAAGACCTTTGGGATGGTCTATGGTGATAGTTGATTTGATCTTGCTGAAAAACAGAAACTTTTGCGTCCAGTAAAATAATTTTCATAATTCACAGAAGCGTGATAAAATCCTGATTTTTCTACACAAGATTAATATACAAATTACTAGGTCCTAATTTTTCAGAATTTTTTGAGTTACAGAAGCATACAAAGTTTTCAGATTGCTGCAGACTGTTCTGTTTTTGACAGATTTTGTTTTCTATGTGTTGTTTGATTATTTTGATGAATCTATGGGTAGTATCAGGGGGTATGAACCATGAAGAAGTTGGAATACAGTAGAAATTACACCAATATAAATTAAGAATGAGTTCACAATAGTACCTAAAGTGGTGATTTATTTTATTATACTAACAGATCTCATGAGTTTTCTGTTGAGTTTTGTGTTGTGAAGTTTTCAAGTTTTGGGTAAAGATTTGATGGACAGCGGAATAAAGGAGTGGCAAGAGCCTAAGCTTGGGGATGCCCAAGGCACCCCAGGGTAATATTCAAGGATAACCAAGCATCTAAGCTTGGGGATGCCCCGGAAGGCATCCCCTCATTTGTCTTCAATCCATCGGTAAATTTACTTGAGGCTATATTTTTATTCACCACATAATATGTGTTTTGCTTGGAGCGTCTTGTATGATATGAGTATTTGCTTTTAGTTTGCCACAATCATCCTTGTTGTGCACACCTTTTGATAGAGATACACATTAATCGTGAATTTATTAGAATACTCTATGTGCTTCACTTATATATTTTGAGCTAGGCAATTTGCTCTAGTGCTTCACTTATATCTTTTTAGAGCACGGCGGTGGTTTTATTTTATTGAAATTGTTGAACTCTGATGCTTTACTTATATTATTTTGACAGTCTTTAAGCAACATGGTAATTTGCTTAGGTTATGAATTTAGTCCTAATATGATGGGCATCCAAGAGGGATATAATAAAAACTTTCATATAAAGAGAGCATTGAATATATGAGAAGTTTGATTCCTTACATATTGTTTTGAGATATAAAGATGGTGATATTAGAGTCATGCTAGTGAGTAATTGTGAATTGGTAGAAATACTTGTGTTAAAGTTTCTGATTTCCGTAGCATGCCCGTATGGTGAACCGTTATGTGATGAAGTCGGAGCATGTTTTATTTTTTGATTGTCTTCCTTATGAGTGGCAGTCGGGGACGAGCGATGGTCTTTTGCTACCAATCTATCCCCCTAGGAGCATGCATGTAGTACTCTTTGATGACTAATATTTTTTTGCAATAAGTATGTGAGTTCTTTATGACTAATGTTGAGTCCATGGATTATACACACTCTCACCCTTCCACCATTGCTAGCCTCTCTAGTATCGCGCAACTTTCGCTGGTGCATTAAACTCACCATATATCCTTCCTCAAAACAGCCACCATACCTACCTATTATGGCAATTCCATAGCCATTCCAAGATATATTTCCATGCAACTTCCACAGTTTCGTTTATTATGACACGCACCATCATTGTCATATTGCTTTGCATGATCATGTAGTTGGCATAGTATTTGTGGCAAGGCCACCGTTTATATTTTTTATACGTGTCACTCTTGATCATTGCACATCCCGGTACACCGCCGGAGGCATTAATATAGAGTCATATTTTGTTCTAGTATCGAGTTGTAATTCTTGAGTTGTAAGTAAATAAAAGTGCGATGATCATCATTATTAGAGCATTGTACAATGTGAGGAATGGATGATGGATATGATTCCCTCACAAGTTGGGATGAGTCTCCGGACTTTATAAAAAATAAAAGAGGACAAAGAAGCCCAAATAAAAAAACAGGCAAAGAAGCCCAAATAAAAAAATAAGAGAAAAGAGAGAAGGGACAGTGTTACTATCCTTTTTTCTACACTTGTGCTTCAAAGTAGCACCATGATCTTTATGATAGAGAGTCTCCTATTTTGTCATTTTCATATACTATTGGGAATTTTTCATTATAGAACTTGGCTTGTATATTCCAATGATGGGCTTCCTCAAATTGCCCTAGGTCTTCATGAGCAAGCAAGTTGGATGCACACCCAGTTTCTTTCTGAGCTTTCCTACACTTATAGCTCTAGTGCATCCGTTGCATGGCAATCCCTACTCACTCACATTGATATCTATTGATGGGCATCTCCATAGCCCATTAATACACCTAGTTGATGTGAGACTTTCTCCTTCTTTTTGTCTTCTCCACAACCACCATATTCTTTTCCACCTATAGTGCTATATCCATGACTCACGCTCATGTATCGCGTGAAAGTTGAAAAAGTTTGAGAACACTAAAAGTATGAAACAATTTCTTGGCTAGTCATCGGCGTTGTGCATGATGAAATACTTTGTGTGATGAAGATGGAGCATAGCCAGACTATATGATTTTGTACGGATAACTTTATTTGGCCATGTTATTTTGAGAAGACACGATTGCTTTATTAGTATGCTTGAAGTTATTGTTTTTATGTCAATATTAAACTTTTGTTTTGAATCTTATGGATCTAAATATTCATACCACTATAAATAAGATTACATGGATAAATATGTTAGGTAGCATTCCACATCAAAAAAATTGTTTTTATCATTTACCTACTCGAGGATGAGCAGGAATTAAGCTTGGGGATGCTAGATACATCTCCAACGTACCTATAATTTTTGATTGTTCCATGCTATTATATTATCTATTTTGGGTGTTTTATATGCATTAATGTGTTATTTTATATCACTTTTGGGACTAACTTATTAACCCAGAGCCCAGTGTTTGTTTCTGTTTTTTCCTTGTTTTTGAGTTTTACAGAAAATGAATATCAAACAGAGTCCAAACGAAATAAAACTTTCGCGATGATTTTTCTTGGACCAGAAGACTTGGAGAGGGGGCCGAAGGAGTCCTGAGGGGGCCACAAGCCTGCTAGGCGCGCCCCAAGGGGGCGCGCCCTGAGGGCTTGTGGGCCCCTCGGGTGTCCTCTAACCCTCATTCTAGCTCTACAAATTCCTAAATATCCCAAACCACCAAAGGCATCCACTAAAATACTTTTCCGCCGCCGCAAGCCTCTGTTCCCGTGAGATCCCATCTTGGGGCCTTTTTCGGCACCCTACCGAAGGGGGATTCAATCACAGAGGACATCTACATCAACCTTATTGCCCTTCCGATGAAGCGTGAGTAGTTTTCCACAGACCTATGGGTCCATAGCTAGTAGCTAGATGGCTTCTTCTCTCTCTATGATCTTCGATGCCATGTTATCCTCGGTGTTGTTGGAGTTCTATTCGATGTAATATTATATTGCAGTGTGTTTGTCGAGATCCGATGAGTTGTGGATTTATGATCAAATTTTCTATGAATATTATTTGAGTCTTTTCCGAACTCTTTTATGCATGATCAAATATCTTTGTATTTCTCTTCCAATTATCGGTTTGGTTTGGCTAACTAGATTTGTTCTTCTTGCAATGGGAGAGGTGCTTAGTTTTGTGTTCAATCTTGTGGTATCCTCACCCAGTGACATAGTAGGGGTAGCGAGGCACGTATTGTATTGTTGCCATCAAGGGTAAAAAGATGGGGTTTCATCATATTGCTTGAGTTTATCCCTCTACATCATGTCATCTTACTTAATGCGTTACTCCGTTCTTATGAACTTAATACTCTAGATGCATGCTGGATAGCGGTCGATGTGTGGAGTAATAGTAGTAGATGCAGGCAGGAATCCATCTACTTGACACGGACGTGATGCCTATATTCATGATCATTGCCTTGGATATCATCATAACTTTGCAGTTTTCTATCAATTGCTCGACAGTAATTTGTTTACCCATTGTATGTTTTCTTTCAAGAGAGAAGCCTCTAGTGAAACCTATGGCCCCTGGGTCTATTTTCCATCATAAATTTTCAGATCTACAAACCAAAAAACCCAAGAATAGCTTGCTGCAATTTATTTAGATTTATTTTAGTTTGCCTTTTTATTTATCTTTTATACCTATCTCTATTAGATCTCACTCTTGTTCGAGACCGTGAAGAGATTGACAACCCCTTTTTCATGTTGAGTGCAAGTGTTTGTTAGTTTCTGCAGGTGCATAGATTGGAGACTTGCTTGTGCCTCCTACTGGATTGATACCTTGGTTCTTAACTGAGGGAAATACTTATCTCTACTTTGCTGCATCACCCTTTACTCTTCAAGGGAAAAATCAACGCATTCTCAAGAAGTAGCAATAGCCAACCGGCTTAACTGCCGATTAGGATCTTTGCCGACCACCTACCTTGGCTTGCCAATCAGTGAATCCCGCCTCCAGGAGAAAGACCTCCATACCACGACGTCCAAACTCCAATATCGTGTCGAACTTTGGCAGGGACGTTGGCTTTCCAAGGCGGCTCGGGTGGTTTTGATGAACTCCTCACTGATTAGCCCACTCATGTACTTGATGGGATTCTTTAGCCTGCATGAATCCCTTCACCAAGAGGTTGCCAAATACTTGTCCAGATTCTTCTGGGCAGGTCAGGACAATAGGCAGAAATACCACATGGTGAGATGGTCAGAGATATGCAAGCAGAAGAACCAAGGTGGCCTGGGGGGTATTTCGTCCAAGTGGATGAACATAGCCTTGTTGTCCAAATGGTTATGGAACATTGAAGCAGGTGATGGGGGGTTATGGCTCCAGATTATCCACGCAAAATACTTGCGTGGGAAACCCCTAGTCTTTGCTCCCAGAACGGGTGGATCCCAGTTCTGGCAATCGATCATTCAGCTGATGCCTGTTCTTCGGATAGGATCTTCGATCGCAGTGGGGACGGGTACTAATACCTTGTTTTGGTTAGACCGGTGGTCGGGCAATAGACCGTTCGCCGAACAGTTCTATGCGTTATTCAGTATTTGTGCCCACCCGCAGCTCACCATGTGTGCAACCCTTGCGGGCCTAGGGGCATAGCCTTCCACCCCACCTTCGGCCCGCTTGAGCAGGACCAATGGGAGGAACTGCTTCAATGCATAGCCCTCCACCCTCCCTCCCTTGAGGAGGATACAATTTCCTGGTCTCTCGAACCAGGTGGGGATTTCTGTCCCAAATCCTTATACCACACGCTAGTGGCTACCCCGGGCCCGACCGATATGACTCTCCTTTGGGAGATTAAGCCATCTCTAATGATTCGCATTTTCCTTTGGCAATGGGTGCGTGGCCGCTTACCTTCGGGTACTGAGGTCCGTAAGCGGAATGGCCTAGGGGACGGGCTGTGTCCATTGTGTGGAGTGCTGGAAGACTCCAACCATGTTTTCTTCCGCTGCCCGGTGGCGATCTTCCTTTGGAGTTGCCTCCGGGATATGGTTGACGGCAACTAGTGCCACGACAATCTCCCTGACTTGTTCCAGGAGGTCCTAAGTCGGGATGGCAGGATTTACCCCACCCTTTGGGTTGTGGCGGGCTCGCTTGCCTGGATACTATGGACTATGCGCAATAAACTAGTGATTGAGCATGTAATTCCATCTCGTGCGACTTGCGCGATTTACAAACGATGTGGTTTCTTACAGCTCTAAAGGCCGCTTAGCAAGCGGCCTAATTGGGACAACATTGACAGGATCACTACAAGTCTACGCGCCACTATTGGATCTATGGCGCCGCCGCTCCCCCTCCATCGCCAGAGCCGGATTAGCTAGCTTTGAAGGAAATATGCCCTAGAGGCAATAATAAAGTTGTTATTTAAATTTCCTTATATCATGATAAATGTTTATTATTCATGCTAGAATTGTATTAACCTGAAACTTAGTACATGTGTGAATACATAGACAAACAGAATGTCAGTAGTATGCCTCTACTTGACTAGCTCGTTGAATCAATGATGGTTATGTTTCCTAACCATAGACATGAGTTGTCATTTTATTAACGGGATCACATCATTAGAGAATGATGTGATTGACTTGACCCATCCGTTAGCTTAGCACGATGATCGTTTAGTTTGTTGCTATTACTTTCTCCATGACTTATACATGTTCCTGTGACTATGAGATCATGCAACTCCCGAATACCGTAGGAACACTTTGTGTGCTACCAAATGTCACAACATAACTGTGTGATTATAAAGGTGCTCTACATGTGTTTCTGATGGTGTTTGTTGAGTTGTCATAGATCGAGATTAGGATTTTTCACTCCGATTGTCGGAGAGGTATCTCTGGGCCCTCTCGGTAATGCACATCAATATAAGCCTTGCAAGCATTGTGACTAATGAGTTAGTTGTGGGATGATGCATTACGGAACGAGTAAAGAGACTTACCAGTAACGAGATTGAACTAGGTATTGAGATACCGACGATCGAATCTCGGGCGAGTACCATACCGATGACAAAGGAAACAACGTATGTCATTATGCGGTTTGACCGATAAAGATCTTCGTAGAATATGTGGGATCCAATATGAACATCCAGGTTCCGCTATTGGTTATTGACCGGAGATGTGTCTCGGTCATGTCTACATAGTTCTCGAACCCGTAGGGTCCGCACGCTTAACATTCGGTGATGACCGGTATTATGAGTTTATGTGTTTTGATGTACCGAAGGTAGTTCGGAGTCCCGCATGTGATCACGGACATGACGAGGAGCCTCGAAATGGTCGAGACATAAAGATCGATATATTGGATGGCTATGTTTGGACATCGGAAAGGTTTCGAGAGAGTTCGGGCATATACCGGAGTACCATGGGGTTACCGGAACCCCCCGGGGAGTCAATGGGCCTTAATGAGCCATAGTGGAAAGGAGGAGGAGGCGGCCAAGGTGGAGGCGCCCCCCCCCCCCCAAGCCCAATACGAATTGGGAGGGAGGCAGCCCCCCTTTCCTTCTCTCCCTCTCCCCCTTCCTTCCCTCTCCTACTCCAACTAGGGAAGGGGGAATCCTACTCCCACCGGGAGTAGGACTCCCCCCTTGGGCGCGCCTAGGAGGTCGGCCCTCTCCCCTCCTCTACTCCTTTATATACGGGGGAGGGGGCACCCCATAAACACACAAGTTGATCATTGATCTCTTAGCCGTGTGCGGTGCCCCCCTCCACCATAATCCACCTCGGTCATATCATCATAGTGCTTAGGTGAAGCCCTGCGTCGGTAGCTTCATCATCACCGTCATCATGCCATCGTGCTAATGAAGCTCTCCCTCAACACACAACTGGATCGGGAGTTCGTGGGACGTCACTGAGCCGAACGTGTGCAGATCGCGGAGGTGTCGTACTTTTGGTACTAGGATCGGTCAGATCGTGAAGACGTATGACTACATCAACCGCGTTGTCATAATGCTTCCGCTTACGGTCTACGAGGGTACGTGGACAACACTCTTCCCCTCTCGTTGCTATGCATCACCATGATAGATCTTGCATGTGCGTAGGGATTTTTTTTGAAATTACTGCATTCCCCAACAAGCTTGGTATTCTCCTTTCGGGGTTTATTATGTTGTGCCCCCAGATGAACCTATTCGATCTCTTCGACTTTGTTTTGCTTTGCTTCTCTTTCGGCCTAAACCTTGAGCTCAATGTTGTTCTCGAATGTTGTTGGTGCGGTTGCTTTATAATCTAAAGCGAGGGAAAACCCTTTTTCGTCATAAATACGAAGGGGCGGATGTTTGAGAGAACTAGATATCCATGAACACGTTCGGACCGATCGAATGGTTGGGTCCATTAATCATGAGCGTGAGATCCTAAAGGCATCTCCAACATTGTGCCCCAAATCAAACTCGTTATCCATCCACGGAGGTGGACACGAGAGCTGGACATCCGACCCTATACCACAAATACCCACCTCTTACAAAAAAATAGCACAATAGTCTTTCGTGGTTCCTCCAAATAGCAACAACCTTCCTCCAATGTGAACCAACATGTGGTTGGATGGTTAGAGCAATTGTAGTATCATCAGCCCACCACGGTTCAAGTCCTAGTGCTCGCATTTATTCCTGGATTTATTTCAGGATTTCCGGCAATGCGCATTCAGTGGGAGCAGACGTTCTCGTCGACAACGAGGTGCCTACTGTAAGTTAGGAAGAGGAGGATTGCATGCATCGATAATTCTCATTGATCATGCACTAGGCACATATATAGGTATAGGGGCTGCGAGATTTCAACCGTATCCGCTATATAGGGAAAGGATCGGGAAATATCGCTAAGCTAGGAAATGATTACAATAGATCCTAGCCGCCAGATATACATGCAATGACACCGTTCTCAACACCTACAATGACTTCGTAAACTTCAAGATGATATGCCGGCTCAGTCTTTTGGAGGTGCTCATAGAGGTAGAGTATGCATGTGTGTTGGTGAGTATATGCGCGTGTATATGAGCGCTTGCATATGTACTATATTTAAGAAAAAAACTTCCTCCAACACAACAACCTTCCCCAAACATCCTCGGCGCTCAATCGTGAAACTGTGGGTTGTCGTTTAGACAACCACGAGATCAGAGAGGGCCCGAGGTAGACGCAGTAGCCGGAGGTGGAGCATCGAGTGTGGGCGCACCCAGCCTAGTCGGCGTCGGAGTAGGTGTTGGTGTCGGAGGAAGCCGTCAGGGTG
Source organism: Triticum aestivum (assembly GCF_018294505.1). Lineage (NCBI taxonomy): Eukaryota > Viridiplantae > Streptophyta > Magnoliopsida > Poales > Poaceae > Triticum > Triticum aestivum. The sequence continues at coordinate 254,349,859 of NC_057794.1, forward strand.
AGACCCATAGCCATGGTGCCACATATATACCAGAGAATACGTTTCACCAGAGCCCAATGAGTGTCACGGGGGCGTGCATGTGAAGGCACACCTGCTGGACAGCATACTGAAGATCCGGTCGCGTCAACCTGAGGTACTGAAGAGCATCGACAATAGAGCGGTAGAAGGGAGCGTCAGACGCCAGAGAACCCTCGACGGCGGACACCTTGGCTTTCATATCGACAGGCATGGAAGCGGGCTTGCAATTAACCATGTCGGCTCGCTCCAAAATCTCGTAGGCGTACTTTGCTGATGCGGAAAGAAGCCAGTGGAACAGCGTACGACCTCGATGCCAAGGAAGTAATGGAGATCCCCCCAAGTCCTTGAGGGCGAACTCGGTGCCAAGTCGAGTAGTGATCTGCTGAAGAAGTGTTGGCGAGGATGCAGTCAGGATGATGTCGTTGACGTACAGGAGGAGGTATGCAGTAGCGACTCCCTGATGATAAACAAACAAGGAGGCGTCGGACCGTGTGGACTGGAACCCCTGCTGCTGAAGGAAGGTCGCAACATACGCTGGTACCAGGCCTGAGGTGCCTGCTTCAACCCGTAAAGAGAACGGGAGAGCAAGCACACATGGTCCGGATAGGTGGTGTCAACGAAACCAGTGGGCTGCTGACAGAACACCTACTCATCTAGGTGACCATGCAAGAAAGCATTGGACACATCGAGCTGGTCAACGAGCCAGGCACAAGAAATAGCCAGCTGGAGAACGGCACGAATCATGCCCGGTTTGACAACCGGGGCGAAGGTGTCGGTGAAGTCCACGTCGGCGCGCTGTCGAAAGCCGCGCACACCCAACGCGCCTTATAGCGCTCGAGGGAGCCGTCGGGGCGAGTCTTGTGGAGGAGACCCACTTGAAGTGATGACATTGGCGTGGGGAGGCCGCGGTACAAGCTGCCACGTACGGTTGCGCTGCAGGGCATCAAACTCCTCACGCATTGCAGCGAGCCAGTTCGGATCCCGAAGGGCTACACGAGCGGAGGTGGGTAGCGGAGACGGTGCCAAGGTAGACGCAACACACATGTACTCATCGGAGGTGTAGCGCATGCTACGACGAAACGTCCCGGTGCGAGCCCGAGTGACCACACTAGTGGGGGGTGCAGCCCCTGTCGGCGGAGCCAGAGGGGAGACCAGAAATGAGCGATTCGAGCCCGTCTCCGAGGCTGCTGAAGAGCCTGCAGCCGCCGAGCCAGGAGAGGCAGCACCCGGCGGGGCCGAGCCAGAGACCGCGGCGGCGGGGGCACCCGAGGGGGCGGCCATGCCCGAGGCGCCGCTAGAGGGGGCAGCCGGGCCTGCGGCGGGCGTGGGGGCCCCAAGGGAGCAGCCGGGCCAGAGGGCACGTGGCGCGCGAGTTGGGCCGGGGCCAAGGCGGTGCTCGGCGAGGGGGGCGGCCCACCAGGGGTGGTGGCAGGGGCGAGCCGCGCCGTGGGAGGAGCCGGAGGCTGCTCGGTGGAGGATGGTACCTGTTGAAAAGGGAACACCCGCTCATCAAAGTACACGTGCCGCAATGTATAAACGCGGTGGGATACTGGACCATAGCATCGGTAGCCGTTAGTGTTGGGAGGGTAGCCATGAAAGATGCAAGGAACCGACCGTGGAGCGAGTTTGTGAGGAATGGTGGACGCGGTGCTAGGATAATAGAGACACCCGAAGATGTGAAGACCATCATAAGACGGAGGCGCACCAAAGAGAAGATGATGAGGAGCATAGTTCTAGCGTGAGCGGCATGGGCGGATGTTGATGAGGACAGTGGCGGTGGCGAGAGCGTCCAGCAAAAACCGGGGAGGCACGTTGGAGTGAAAGAACAACATGCGTACGTAGTCGTTAAGAGTGTGTAGGATACGCTCAGCACGGCCATTTTGTTGGGACATGTAGGGGCAAGTGAGACGAAAAATAGTGACATTTGTAGCGAGAAGGTTGCGGACAGCAACGTTATCAAATTCTTTTCCGTTATCAGTTTGGAGAGCAAGGATGGGACGACCGAACTATATGGTGATGTACGCGTAAAATGCGGTGAGTGTGGCAAGTGCATCGGACTTAGGACAAAGAGGAAACGTCCACACATAATGAGAAAAGTCATCTAAGATCACCAAATAATAAAGATAGCCCGTGTTGCTTGCAACCGGGGATGTCCAAACATCACTATGGATTAACTGAAATGGAAAAGTAGAAATATTTGTGGACGCACTAAAGGGAAGACGGGCATGCTTGCCAAGACGGCAAGCCTCACAAGTATGGTCGTTGATCTTATTGCATGAGAATGAAAAACTCTTAAGAATTTGACGCAAAGTGGTGGGTTTCGGGTGTCCCAAACGAGCATGCCAAAGGTCGACACATGCGGCGAGGGCCGCTGGGGTGGTGGCGGAGGAGTGCACCGGGTAGAGCTCGTCGGGACTATCGCATCGGTGAAGGATCATCCGGGTGCGCGCGTCCTACACAGAAAAACCGACATCATCAAATTCAACGGTAATGGGATTCTCACGAGCAAGAAGACGAACAGATATGAGGTTCATGACTAAATTAGGAGAAACAAGAGCATTAGACATGGTGATAGGCGTAGATGTGGAAGGAAACAAAGTACGACCAACATGTGTGATGGGTAAAGAGAAACCGTTACCAACGGTGATGTGAGTAGGAGTATGAACCGGAGTGAAGGATGTTACCGTACCGGGATGAGATGTCATGTGGGCGGTGGTGCCCGAGTCCATGTACCAAGCGTCGTCGGTGACGTAGTTGTTCGGTGATGTGGCCGAGTGCAGTGCAGCCAAAGAAGCATCGTCCCATGCCGGGGAGAGCGGGGCGAAGTCACCGTAGGGCTGAACCGGGGCGGGCGGAGCGTAATCACCGGCCATCGTCGGGCCGGGCAGAGCCGCGGTGCCGGTACCGGTCGGCTGCTGTGGCACGGCGAAGTAGGTCGGGTGGCCTGCCGGGAAAACAGGCGGCGTGATGAAGCCGTGATACGTCTCCAACGTATCTAGAATTTTTTATTGTTCCATGCTATTATATTATCTGTTTTGGATGTTAATGGGCTTATTTATACACTTTTATATTATTTTTGGGACTAACCTACTAACCCAAGGCCCAGTGCAAATTGTTGTTTTTTTGCCTATTTCAGTGTTTCGCGGAAAAGGAATATCAAACAGAATCCAAACGGAATAAAACCTTCGGGAGAGTTATTTTGGAACAAACGTGATCCAGGGGACTTCAAGTGGACGTCAAGCAACCTACGAGGAGGCCATGAGGCAGGGGGCGCACCTACCCCCCCCCCCCCAGGCGCGCCCTCCCCCCTCATGGGCCCCTCGTGGATCCATCGACCTACTTCTTCCTCCTGTATATATTCATATACCCCGAAAACATCCAGGAGCACCACGAAACCCTATTTCCACCGCCGCAACCTTCTGTACCCAAGAGATCCCATCTTAGGGCCTTTTCCAGAGCTCCGCCGGAGGGGGAATCGATCACGGAGGGCCTCTACATCAACTCCATGGCCTCTCTGATGATGTGTGAGTAGTTTACCTCAGACCTTCGGGTCCATATTTATTAGCTAGATGGCTTCTTCTCTCTCTTTGGATCTCAATACAATGTTCTCCTCGATCTTCTTGGAGATCTATTTGATGTAACTCTTTTTGCGGTGTGGTTGTCGAGATCCGATGAATTATGGGTTTATGATCAAGTTTATCTATGAACAATATTTGATTCTTCTCTGAATTCTTTTATGTATGATTGGTTATCTTTGCAAGTCTCTTCGAATTATCAGTTTGGTTTGGCCTACTAGATTGATCTTTCTTGCAATGGGAGAAGTGATTAGCTTTGGGTTCAATCTTGCGGTGTCCTTTCCCAGTAACGGCATGGGCGGCAAGGCATGTATTGTATTGTTGCCATCGAGGATAAAAAGATGGGGTTTATATCATATTGCTTGAGTTTATCCCTCTACATCATGTCATCTTGCCTAATGCATTACTATGTTCTTATGAACTTAATACTCTAGATGCATGTTGGAGAGCGGTCGATGTGTGGAGTAATAGTAGTAGATGCAAAATCGTTTGGGTCTACTTGTCACGGACGTGATGCCTATATACATGATCATGCCTAGATATTCTCATAATTATGCACTTTTCTATCAATTGCTCGACAGTAATTTGTTCACCCATCGTAATACTTATGCTATCTTGAGAGAAGCCACTAGTGAAACCTATGGCCCCCGGGTCTATTCTCTTTTATATTAATCTCCCGTCAACAAGCTATTTCTGGCACCGTTTATTTTGCAATCTTTACTTTCAGTCTATATCATAAAAATACCAAAAATATTTATCTTATTATTATTATCTCTATCAGATCTCACTCTCGTAAGTGACCGTGAAGGGATTGACAACCCCTTTATCGCGTTGGTTGCGAGGTTCTTATTTTTTTGTGTAGGTATGAGGGACTTGCGTGTAGTCCCCTACTGGATTGATACCTTGGTTCTAAAAAACTGATGGAAATAATTACGCTACTTTGCTGCATCACCCTTTCCTCTTCAAGAGAAAACCAACGCAATGCTCAAGAGGTAGCAAGAAGGATTTCTGGCGCCGTTGCCGGGGAGATCTACGCACAAGTCAAGACATACCAAGTACCCATCACAAACTCTTATCCCTCGCATTACACTATTTGCGATTTGCCTTTCGTTTTCCTCTCCCCCACTTCACCCTTAACGTTTTATTAGCCCTCTTTTTCCGTTCGCCTTCTTTCTGTATGTCTTTTTGTTTATGTTTCCATGTGTCTTCTATTTGCTTGCATCTTTGCTTGCTAAAATCTATTGATATGGATCCACTTAAAGTGTTCTACTTGGATCATCTTCGATCCTTATGCACTCGTGATGAAACCCCAACTAGCCTAGTTGATGGGAAATCCTTAGATGAGCATGCTCGTTTTGTGCATCATCGTTTGTCTGAAAAGGGGAAGCTCTTATGGGATCAAATAAACAGATTGTTGTGTTATGCTTGGAATCTTTGTGAAATCTGTGATTTTACTTGTTGCTCTAAGAACCCTAAAAAACACCTCCCCTGCCTATGTGAATCTAATGATAATGAAATCTTATCTTCTTATGCAAAGGGTGTTTATAGCTACTACGATATCGAACAAATTGAAGAATTTGTTGCTTTTAAGGGTTCTTATTAAGTTGCTTCTTTGATTGAAAAGTATGATGTTACTCTCTACGAATCTGAAAATTTTGACATACTTAAATATTGCTATGAAAACTATGCTCATAATGTCTATGTCAAAGAATTTATTGAAAGAATGACTGTTGCTTGGGAAGAAAATAATGATATGCATGGATCTATAGATAATTATGATTCCGATGATTTGATTGAAATATCCCTTGATGAACATGATGCTTGCTATTCTTGTGGCTATGATGCTAATATTTATGAAAATGAATTTGCTATAGTTCCTTATGTTAAACATGAGATCGTTGCTATTGCACCCATACTTGATAGTTCCTTCGATGAAAAACATGATTGCAATGATGTTATTATAAATTCTCTTAATGTCAATTGTGTTAATTATATGCATAACCTCAAGCTTAGGGATGCTAGTTTTGCTATGACTACTATTTGTTGCAATGATCGTGTGACGCCCGGGTAATTAAGCTACAGTAATCCCCGCTAATGATGCCACGTCACCTCGGTTAGTGTGGATAAACTCGCGTTAGTTCGGAACCTAGTTCAAATTTCAAATTCAAAATCGAGCAAACAATAAAAGTTTTCAAATATTAAAATTTAAATGTTCGGAGTGAACCAAATAATACATAGGTAATTATGGTGATGAAACCACATTTTTATAAAATGTTTAAATGCTCAAAGGAAAATAAAACGGCAGCAAAAGAAATAAATTAAATGCCTTTTGTATTTTGTAAAATATTAAACTATTTTATTTAGCTGTCCAAATTAATGTGGCAGTGGTATCTTTAACACACCACATTTAGGTGTTGTTCTCACATTCTTCAAAATTGAACTAAATTAATAATTTAATAAAACCAAAAGGAATAAATAAAAGAAAAGGAAAAAAAAGGAGAACCCCCCCCCTCTGGGCCGTGGCCCAACTGGGCCAACCCCCAGGCCCAGCCGGCCCACCCCTCCCCTCCATAACCCCCCGCCAGGGGAGAAACCCTAGCCGGTCCACCCATTCCCCCACCCCCCGCGCGCACGATCCCCACTCTCCTCCCTCTCCCCCCCCGATCTGAATCAGGGGCAGGAACCAGAGGAGGCCCCGACGCCGTACGCCGCCGCCTGGTGCCGCCTCGACCCCGCCCCGCCTCTCCATCGCCGGACGCCTCGCCCCCCCCCCTCGCTTCCCCCCCCCCCCCCGATCTGGATCGGGGGAAAAGGCGCCCTGCCGCCGCCCGGAACCCCCGCCGAAGCCGCCCCGCGTGGATCTGGATCGGGGCCGCTCGCCCCCGAAAGCGGTGCCCCGACCCCATTGCCTCGTCGCCTCGCAGACGCTGCCTGGAGCCCGCACCGCCGCCGTGGGACCCCGCCCGGAGCTACATCGCCGTCGCCTCGTCGTCCTCGCCGGATCTCCCTCGTCGGACTTCCCCGAACTCCGTCGAGCCCGCTGCCCGGACCTTACCCCCCCCGCAGTGAGCACCCCCGCGCCCCTCCTCTCTCTCCCTCGTCCGGCCGCGTCCCCGACTGGCCTCACGGCGCCGCACTACGCCGGTCGCCCCGTGCCCTCGCCAGCCCCGCTCAGCGCCCTCCCCTGCACATCCTCGATGCGCGTTCGCGCTCACCGCGCGGCAACCGCGCCCGTCCGCGCGCCCGCGCCCCGCCTTTGCTCGCGGCCACCACGGCCACGGCCGTTCCCGCTCGCGACCTTGTCCTTCCTCTCGTCGGCCCGTGCCCGCTGCTGCCCTTCTGCCGGCGTCCCATTCCGGCGACCGCCCGTACTACGCCGTCGACCACGCGCTCGGCGCCGGTGCCCCCCTCTGCGCCCGCTCGGCCCTCTCCTAGGTCGGGCGCCCCGCAGCGCCTAGCGCCCGCACCTGCGGCGCCCGTAGCACCCAAATCCAATATGGCCCCTGGGGCCTATGACAGATGGGCCCCATGCCCATAACGTTTAAAAAAAAAAAGAGGAATTAAAAATAAAATTAATAGATAAAAAAATGATTTAATAAAATTAATCATTAATTAATTAATTATCTAATGAATTAATTAAGTTAATTAATCTGGTTTAATTAATTTAATTAACTAGTTAGGTTAATTAAATAGTAATTAAATTAACTAATCTGTAATTAACCTAAACAGAGAATGACAGGTGGGACCCACGGGACCCACATGTCAGGTTGACCAGGTCAACGGTCAACGCTGACTGCTGACGTCAGCATGACATCATGCTGATGTCATAAATCCATTTTTCGAATTAATTAAATAATTAATTAAATTCTAGAAATTAATAAAATCTTTAGACAATCATATCTTTTAATCCGTAACTCGGATTAAAATATTTTCAACATGAAAGTTGCTCAGAACGACGAGACGAATCCGGATACGCAACCCGTTCGTCCGCCACACACCCCTAACATATCAAACTCGCAACTTTCCCCCTCAGGCTCCTCTGCCCGAAAACACGGAACACCGGGAATACTTTCCTGGATGATTTCTCCCTTCGCCAGCATCACCTCATACTGCGTTAGGACACACCTAGCACCGCTCTTTGTCATGTCTTGCGTCGTCTTGCTTATGTTTGCACTGTATTTATTGTTTCTTCCCCCTCTTCTCTTCGGTAGACTACGAGACCGACGCTGCTGCTGCCCAGTTCGACTACGGAGTTGACGACCCCTCTCTCTTGCCAGAGCAACCAGGCAAGCCCCCCCCCCCTTTGATCACCAGATATCGCCTATTCTCTTCTATACTGCCTGCATTAGGGTAGTGTAGCCTGTTACTGCTTTCCGTTGATCCTATTCTGATGCATAGCCTGACATTGTTGCTACATCTGTTGATACCTTACCTGCAATCGTAAATGCTTAGTATAGGATGCTAGTTTATCATCATTGGCCCTACATTCTTGTCAGTCTGCCTTGCTATACTATTGGGCCGTGATCACTCGGGAGGTGATCACGGGTATATACTATACATACATACATACTTTGCAGATGGTGACTAAAGTCGGGTCAGTTCGAAGAGTACCCGCGAGTGATTCACGGATTGGGGGCTGAAAGGACCTTTGTCCCGACGGCCCTCTGTGTGGATCTTTGTGGCGGAGCGACAGGGCAGGTTAAGACCGCCTAGGAGAGAGGTGGGTCTGGCCCTGTTCGGCGTTCGCGGATACTTAACACGCTTAACGAGATCTTGGTATTTGATCTAAGTTGGCTACGAGCCTATACGCACTAACCAACTACGTGGGAAAGATATGGGCACTCGGCGTCGTGGTATCAGCCGAAGCACTTCGTGACGCCAGCGACTGAGTGGCGCGCGCCGGATTGGAACGTAAGCCTGCTCTTGTATTAAGGGGGCTAGTTCTGCTTTCGGCCGCGTACGCAACGTGCAGGTGTGCTATGGGCGATGGGCCCAGACCCCTGTGCGCTTAGGTTTAGACTGGCGTGCTGGCCTCTCTGTTGTGCCTAGGTGGGGCTGCGACGTGTTGATCTTCCGCGGCCGGGCATGACTCAGGAAAGTGTGTGCGACCAAATGGGATCAAGCGTGTTGGGTAAGTTGGTGCACCCCTGCAGGGAAGTTAATCTATTCGAATAGCCGTGATCTTCGGTAACAGGACGACTTGGAGTTGTACCTTGACCTTATGACAACTAGAACCGGATACTTAATAAAACACACCCTTCCAAGTTCCACAGACAACCCGGTGATCGCTTTTCTACAGGGCGACGAGAGGAGGATCGCCGGGTAGGGTTATGCTATGCGATGCTACTTGGAGATGCTGCTTGGAGATGCTACTTGAAGATGCTACTTGGAGGACTTCAATCTACTCTCTCCTACATGCTGCAAGATGGAGGCTGCCAGAAGCGTAGTCTTCGATAGGACTAGCTATCCCCCCTCTTATTCTGGCATTCTGCAGTTCAGTCCACTGATATGGCCTCCTTACACATATACCCATGCATATGTAGTGTAGTTCCTTGCTTGCGAGTACTTTGGATGAGTACTCACGGTTGCTTTCTCCCCACTTTTTTTCCCTTTCCTTTCTTTCTGGTTGTCGCAACCAGATGCTGGAGTCCAAGAGCCAGACGCCACTGTCGACGACGATCCCTACTACACCGGAGGTGCCTACTACTACGTGCAGCCCGCTGACGACGTCCAGGAGTAGTTAGGAGGATCCCAGGCAGGAGGCCTGCGCCTCTTTCGATCCGTATCCCAGTTTGTGTTAGCCATCTTATGGCAACTTGTTTAACTTATGTCTGTACTCAGATATTGCTGCTTCCGCTGACTCGTCTATGATCGAGTACTTGTATTCGAGCCCTCGAGGCCCCTGGCTTGTATTATGATGCTTGTATGACTTATTTATGTTTTAGAGTTGTGTTGTGATATCTTCCCGTGAGTCCCTGATCTTGATCGTACACGTTTGCGTGCATGATTAGTGTACGATTGAATCGGGGGCGTCACAAGTTGGTATCAGAGCCGACTGCCTGTAGGAATCCCCCTTCCACACTCCTTGGCCGAAGTCGAGTCTATACTTTACAAAACTTTTACTAACTTGGCTGTGTGGCCCATGGGCCCACGTCGCCATCGGGTGGTATTAGGATCTTTTACTCCTCGACCTTTACTCTGGGATTCTGAACTCTCTTCTATTCGGGTTAAATGATTTTGCTAAAAAAAATAAAACTAACTTTAGGTTCTCGAAAATACTTTCTCCCGGAGAGCCCCTCACTCCCGATGATCGTGTGCTACTCCAGAAGATTCCGAAGATACTCCTTGAAGTTCTCTCGAGACCTTGTGCCCATTGCTTTTGCAACTCCCTACCACCGAAATATCCCTATGGATAAATACTTACACCTGTCGTGCTTATTTTATTCCCAGTCGACCTTGTTATTACAAGATACCCCAAGAATATTTTGTGCCTACTGCCTTGCAGTTCTTTGCCACCTGAATACCCCTAAGAATAATTTCTCGCACCTTTCGAGTATCCGCTCATCCCAGTTATTCAGGTGTTTCACAAAAGTATTTGAAATACTATTCAATCCTCTGAAAATCCTTAGCAGCTTTATTGCTCTGCAAATACTTGTCTACTAACATTATGGATGCTTCCCATATATCTGGCAATATTCACTAGTATCCTTTGACACCGTCATTTTGATCCTATTGATTCAATATGTGTGCGAATGCACACAATCATCTATCAACCCTCCTAAATTATCTTTCCGACTCAGACATCATTTTTGGACATGAGCTGGTTCTCGACCAAACTAGTTGTCGCCAATTGTGCCTCTGGTCTATCCAACTTATCCATCCTTGATCAGAGCGACTGCTTCTGATCCTTTGTTTTGGAAATCGTAATTCCTTTGTTATCTAAGCATCGAATTATTCAGATGTTCTATAATATGATGCCCGTGCATTTTTTTTCTTCCTCTGATGGAGTACCAATACTCACATCAGCTCCGTTGTGGATCACCCGATCCATTGTTGGATTGTTATCCGACAGTGTCCTTCATATTCAATCACCTGGTGAGTTCTTCCCCTGATACATAGTGCCTTTGGTAAATTGTATCATCTGCTTGGCCAACCTTGCTCTGCTTTCGAGCTAGTGGTATTTACTATTGAAGCTTGTGGTATATGTTTCCACGATACCCTGACGGGTTGAACCTATGCCTTCCTTTATATGTGTGAACTCAGAAGTTTTCACGAGTCATACTCATCTGGTATTTCACCAGGTAAAACTTTCAACACTAATGCCTTTATCAAAGCGAGAAGTGAATGGAAGGTTATACATTGAAGAAGTGGGAGTCGACCTTGAACTTTGTGTTCATGCCCATGGACACGATGTAGATCCTATCATGGAAGCTTCTTGTAATAATAACTATTTCCTTGTTATAATATCATTTGGAATCTGTGAATTGATCCTTTGCAATCATGGATCCGACCATATTTTCTATTTGATTCCATTTCTCAGACAAGTTAAACCACTTGTCCTCTACAGATCAATACACCCATCCAACCTCTATTTTGATCTACCTTCGAGTACTAACCCCCTAGTATCTCGAGGATATCAACCAATTGCACTACATCTTATGCATTTCTGATGAAGTAGTGCCTTTCCCCGTCATAGTCACTCCACGGGTTCTGGGTTGTCGTCAACCGAGAACACCGATTAGCGAATCGAACCGCCCCTATGATTCAGTACTCCTAGTACATTGTGGATGAGAAGTTTAATACTCCATCACGTCATTCCTAGCCTGATCGGCTATATCATTTTGTGCTAAATTTTAACTATGCTACCTGGTCCTTTCTTCCCGGAGCACAATTTTCGACGATGAGCTAAGCTTACGTCGATTTTCCTCGTCATATCATTTCACCTTGAACAACAAGCTTGATTTCAAGTTTGTGTCGTACCCATGGTTCCAATAACCTTTTGCTTCATAATTCCTTTAACTTGATGTCATCGCCGATGGATTACATCTTCGTGGAGCCTCTTGACAAAATTTGTCGTGATCATCATCAACATCTTGACTCCTTCCTGGATATCAGTTGAATTCATGATGAGAAATACCATCCTTGCCTTCGATGATTTGTGTTGTCATCGACCACTTTAATGCCTCCCCTCCAACACAAACTTGTTCGTGTTTTGTGTTGTACCTTGAGATCCTTGCTACCCAACTTATGTTATGTTCTACCTTGGAGTATTTCTATCTTCTATGTCAAGAATGTCATGGGAAATTCACCACCCTTAAGAATTCTTGATACAAGTGATACTTATTAACATCACCATTCTTTTCTTGGTCCTCGTGTTGTTTCTAACCGGAATACCGACAAATGGTCTATGATGTGTAAATTCTAAACTTCTAGCAACCCTATTGCTTTGAAGTTATTGGTCTATAGTTTCATTCTACGTCTATGGCTTATTGAATCATCATTCGAACATTTATCGTGCAACCCATCCCATATTTCGGGTGCACCTGTGAACCAAGGTTTAATTGTGGAAGTTTTTCTCGAACATACATCATTATATCATTTGATCTGACAATTGATATCTCCTTGTACACATAATTGTGGAAATCCATCTTTTGAAAATCTCGGTGAATTGTCGCTGAGTTCATCATCTACCTCCTCTTCCTCTCCTTGATTTAATGATGAGCTTTTGTTTCGGAACTCGCTTCCGTAGTAAATTTCCCGAGAATCTTACAATGTCATCTCGTCATTTGTGTTGCACCTTTTCTTCTCTGGCCTCCTAAGTCAGAGGTATCCTGACACCAATCGGATCTGAACCTCGGTCAGATATGATGGCTGGGACATTTCCAAGAGTTATAACATTGGTCTTTTATGACCCGGTAAGGTGATGGCATGTCCAGCACACCTGGCCGGAGGACCTACTGCTATAATTTCTTTTTGCAAGGTTAACCATTCTTTCATGAGGAAATCATAGGACTTATTCTATGAGTTGTTCATGATGGATGCCTTGTGTGTCCAAAGTCCGAACTTTGCTTAAAGACCATGTCAATGCTATTACGAAGCATGTATGTGGTACTCCTATCATCAATAAGAACACTTGAAGCACAATGCTAAATTTTCTTACTCAAATTATCCAAACATCATTGTATGGGTAATGTCATGAAATTTCTCTCCCCTTCCCTAACGGGTTTTCTACTTATTATCCTGTCATGGTTATCATGCTCTGCTTGTCCTTGGGAAGGATATACCCCTGAAATATGTGTTTAGACACATTTTCCTTTCCATTGTTTTGTTTAACCTTTCTTGCAATCTGACTTAACTGAGCAGTGATACCCCCCTGCTTAGGTAAGCATATCATTGTACAACCGTGTCAGTAAGACCCTGTTTCTTTTGTTGATAGCATTCCAGTAACCACCGAAGGACGAGAACTTTGCCTATTGGTCCGCCTCGTTCAACGAGCAGGAAAATGGTTCTCTTCGTCCCTCGCCCTTGGTACCGACATTGTTGCCGACATAACCGATAGGCTATCCTCTGACATGCCTTTCTTGCATGATCACGCAAGACGTCTCCGTCCTTCCTACTTTTGAACCACATGGTGGGCCCATAACCCACAGGTCCACTGGATCGAAACCTGACTCTCCCGTACAACCCTGTTTCTAGTGGTTATTCCCCACGCTTGGCTTCGTATTTAATTCATGGGCCACCTTCCTAGTGCTCTATTATGGTATCAGATGCAATGCTTACTGTCGCTACTTTGAACCCCTTTCTCACTCTGGTTCAGACTTCGAGCAACCACCTATCCGCTTGGAACCTCTTATTGTACCTTCGTACCTTACTCTCGATGTATTTTATATGTTCAACTCGAGAGATAATCTTATGCTCATTCATGGGTTAACCCCAGATTGTTTCCCTCATAAGCATTATGTCGTAGCCGAGCTGCCCCTTACCTATTCGTAAGTACGTTGGAGTTCCCGAAGAAAAGGACGACTTCACCATGATGACTTGAAGCAGAGAAATCAAGACATCAATGTATTGGACCGGTTCTCTTCGAGAAGAGCAAGCCAGAATGAGAAGACCCGCTAGATTCGTAACCAAACCTTCCCCCCTTTCACTACCTCTTAAATCTCGGGACGAGATTTCTTGTAGTGGAGGAGAATTGTGACGCCCGGGTAATTAAGCTACAGTAATCCCCGCTAATGATGCCACGTCACCTCGGTTACTGTGGATAAACTCGCGTTAGTTCGGAACCTAGTTCGAATTTCAAATTCAAAATCGAGCAAACAATAAAAGTGTTCAAATATTAAAATTTAAATGTTCGGAGTGAACCAAATAATACATAGGTAATTATGGTGATAAAACCACATTTTTATAAAATGTTTAAATGCTGAAAGGAAAATAAAACAGCAGCAAAAGAAATAAATTAAATGCCTTTTGTATTTTGTAAAATATTAAACTATTTTATTTAGCTGTCCAAATTAATGTGGCAGTGGTATCTTTAACACACCATATTTAGGTGTTGTTCTCACATTCTTCAAAATTGAACTAAATTAATAATTTAATAAAACCGAAAGGAATAAATAAAAGAAAAGGAAAAAGAAAACAAAAAGAAAAAAAAGGAGAACCCCCCCCTCTGGGCCGTGGCCCAACTGGGCCAACCCCCAGGCCCAGCCGGCCCACCCCTCCCCTCCATAACCCCCCGCCAGGGGAGAAACCCTAGCCAGTCCACCCATTCCCCCCACCCCCCGCGCGCACGATCCCCACTCTCCTCCCTCTCCCCCCCCCCCGATCTGAATCAGGGGCAGGAACCAGAGGAGGCCCTGACGCCGTACGCCGCCACCTGGTGCCGCCTCGACCCCGCCCCGCCTCTCCATCGTCGGACGCCTCGCCCCCCCTCGCTTCCCCCCCCCCGATCTGGATCGGGGGAAAAGGCGCCCTGCCGCCGCCCGGAACCCCCGCCGAAGCCGCCCCGCGTGGATCTGGATCGGGGCCGCTCGCCCCCGAAAGCGGTGCCCCGACCCTATTGCCTCGTCGCCTCGCAGACGCTGCCTGGAGCCCGCACCGCCGCCGTGGGACCCCGCCCGGAGCTACATCGCCGTCGCCTCGTCGTCCTCGCCGGATCTCCCTCGTCGGACTTTCCCGAACTCCGTCGAGCCCGCTGCCCGGACCTTAACCCCCCGCAGTGAGCACCCCCGCGCCCCTCCTCTCTCTCCCTCGTCCGCCGCGTCCCCGACTGGCCTCACGGTGCCGCACCACGCCGGTCGCCCCGTGCCCTCGCCAGCCCCGCTCAGCGCCCTCCCCTGCACATCCCCGATGCGCATTCGCGCTCACCGCGCGGCAACCGCGCCCGTCCGCGCGCCCGCGCCCCGCCTTTGCTCGCGGCCACCACGGCCACGGCCGTTCCCGCTCACGACCTTGTCCTTCCTCTCGTCGGCCCGTGCCCGCTGCTGCCCTTCTGCCGGCGTCCCATTCCGGCGACCGCCCGTACTACGCCGTCGACCACGCGCTCGGCGCCGACGCCCCCCTCTGCGCCCGCTCGGCCCTCTCCTGGGTCGGGCGCCCCGCAGCGCCTAGCGCCCGCACCTGCGGCGCCCATAGCACCCAAACCCAATATGGCCCCTGGGGCCTATGACAGATGGGCCCCATGCCCATAACGTTTTAAAAAAAAAAGAGGAATTAAAAATAAAATTAATAGATAAAAAAATGATTTAATAAAATTAATCATTAATTAATTAATTATCTAATGAATTAATTAAGTTAATTAATCTGGTTTAATTAATTTAATTAACTAGTTAGGTTAATTAAATAGTAATTAAATTAACTAATCTGTAATTAACCTAAACAGAGAATGACAGGTGGGACCCACGGGACCCACATGTCAGGTTGACCAGGTCAACGGTCAACGCTGACTGCTGACGTCAGCATGGCATCATGCTGATGTCATAAATCCATTTTTCGAATTAATTAAATTCCAGAAATTAATAAAATCTTTAGAAAATCATATCTTTTAACCCATAACTCGGATTAAAATATTTTCAACATGAAAGTTGCTCAGAACGACGAGACGAATCCGGATACGCAACCCGTTCGTCCGCCACACACCCCTAACATATCAAACTCGCAACTTTCCCCCTCAGGCTCCTCTGCCCGAAAACACGGAACACCGGGAATACTTTCCCGGATGATTTCTCCCTTCGCCAGCATCACCTCATACTGCGCTAGGACACACCTAGCACCGCTCTTTGTCATGTCTTGCGTCGTCTTGCTTATGTTTGCACTGTATTTATTGTTTCTTCCCCCTCTTCTCTTCGGTAGACTACGAGACTGACGCTGCTGCTGCCCAGTTCGACTACGGAGTTGACGACCCCTCTCTCTTGCCAGAGCAACCAGGCAAGCCCCCCCCCTTTGATCACCAGATATCGCCTATTCTCTTCTATACTGCCTGCATTAGAGTAGTGTAGCCTGTTACTGCTTTCCGTTGATCCTATTCTGATGCATAGCCTGACATTGTTGCTACATCTGTTGATACCTTACCTGCAATCCTAAATGCTTAGTATAGGATGCTAGTTTATCATCATTGGCCCTACATTCTTGTCAGTCTGCCTTGCTATACTATTGGGCCGTGATCACTCGGGAGGTGATCACGGGTATATACTATACATACATACATACTTTACAGATGGTGACTAAAGTCGGGTCAGCTCGAAGAGTACCCGCGAGTGATTCACGGATTGGGGGCTGAAAGGACCTTTATCCCGACGGCCCTCTGTGTGGATCTTTGTGGCGGAGCGACAGGGCAGGTTAAGACCGCCTAGGAGAGAGGTGGGCCTGGCCCTGTTCGGCGTTCGCGGATACTTAACACGCTTAACGAGATCTTGGTATTTGATCTGAGTTGGCTACGAGCCTATACGCACTAACCAACTACGTGGGAAAGATATGGGCACTCGGCGTCGTGGTATCAGCCGAAGCACTTCGTGACGCCAGCGACTGAGTGGCGCGCGCCGGATTGGAACGTAAGCCTGCTCTTGTATTAAGGGGGCTAGTTCTGCTTTCGGCCGCGTACGCAACGTGCAGGTGTGCTATGGGCGATGGGCCCAGACCCCTGCACGCTTAGGTTTAGACCGGCGTGCTGGCCTCTCTGTTGTGCCTAGGTGGGGCTACGACGTGTTGATCCTCCGCGGCCGGGCATGACTCAGGAAAGTGTGTGCGGCCAAATGGGATCAAGCGTGTTGGGTAAGTTGGTGCACCCCTGCAGGGAAGTTAATCTATTCGAATAGCCGTGATCTTCGGTAACAGGACGACTTGGAGTTGTACCTTGACCTTATGACAACTAGAACCGGATACTTAATAAAACACACCCTTCCAAGTTCCACAGACAACCCGGTGATCGCTTTTCTACAGGGCAACGAGAGGAGGATCGCCGGGTAGGGTTATGCTATGCGATGCTACTTGGAGATGCTGCTTGGAGATGCTACTTGAAGATGCTACTTGGAGGACTTCAATCTACTCTCTCCTACATGCTGCAAGACGGAGGCTGCCAGAAGCGTAGTCTTCGATAGGACTAGCTATCCCCCCTCTTATTCTGGCATTCTGCAGTTCAGTCCACTGATATGGCCTCCTTACACATATACCCATGCATATGTAGTGTAGTTCCTTGCTTGCGAGTACTTTGGATGAGTACTCACGGTTGCTTTCTCCCCACTTTTTTTTCCTTTCCTTTCTTTCTGGTTGTCGCAACCAGATGCTGGAGTCCAAGAGCCAGACGCCACCGTCGACGACGACCCCTACTACACCAGAGGTGCCTACTACTACGTGCAGCCCGCTGACGACGTCTAGGAGTAGTTAGGAGGATCCCAGGCAGGAGGCCTGCGCCTCTTTCGATCTGTATCCCAGTTTGTGTTAGCCATCTTATGGCAACTTGTTTAACTTATGTCTATACTCAGATATTGCTGCTTCCGCTGACTCGTCTATGATCGAGTACTTGTATTCGAGCCCTCGAGGCCCCTGGCTTGTATTATGATGCTTGTATGACTTATTTATGTTTTAGAGTTGTGTTGTGATATCTTCCAGTGAGTCCCTGATCTTGATCGTACACGTTTGCGTGCATGATTAGTGTACGATTGAATCGGGGGCGTCACAGATCGTGATTGGGGTGATTCTTCTTTTGATCTTGAAAATTTATTTAAGCCCCATGATGAACATTAGATTGATAATAGTGTTTGCAATATTATTGAAAGTGGGTTTGGAAGAGTGTCAACTTTAGATCCCACATATTTGGAGAATGTTCAATCTTATGAAATTTTTGATAAAAGTGGGTTTGGAGAGGTCATGACTTTAGTTAATGTTAATCCCACTATTTTGGAAGAGTGTCAACTTTGCATGCATGTGGATCGTGTTGAAAATATTTTATGTGATAGCTATTTTGTTGAATTGCTTATGATCCCACATGTAATTATTATGAGAGAGGAAAATATGATTGTAGAAATTTTCATGTTACTAAATTACCTCTCGTTATGTTGAGATTGTTATTGTTTCTTTCTACTTCCTTGCATACGCTAGTTTTTGCTTGTCTTGATAATTTGTTTGCTTATATAATGTCTATGCATAGGAAGTATGTTAGACTTAGATGTGATTTCATATGTTTGATGATGCTCCCTTCGTGTTTTAATTGCTATCTTTCATGTGAGTATCATTGAAATTATCAATGCCTAGCTAGGGGCGTTAAACGATAGCGCTTGTTGAGAGGCAACCCAATTTTATTTTTGTTCCTTACTTTTTGGTTCTATTTAGTAATAAATAATTTATCTAGCCTATGTTTAGGTGTGGTTTTGTGCTTTTAATTAGTGTTTGTTCTAAGTAGGACCTTTGGAAAGACTTGGGGAAAGTCTTTGCGATCTTGCTGTAAAAAACAGAAACTTTAGCGCTCACGAGATTTGCTGCCATTTTTTACTGGAGAGTGCGATTAAGTTGATTATTTTTGAAGAAGGTTAATAGATAAATTCATCACGTACAGAAATTTATTTTAGAATTTTTGGGTTACATAAGTATTCGAAACCTACAGATTACTACACACTGTTATGTTTTTGACAGATTCTGTTTTTTGTGTGTTGTTTGCTTATTTTGATGAATTTATGGCTAGTTTCGGAGGTTATGAACCATAGAGAAGTTGGAATACAGTAGGTTTAAAACCAAAATAAATAAAGAATGAGTTCATTACAGTATCTTAAGTGGTGGTTTGTTTTTTTTTACTAACGGAGCTCATGAGATTTTCTGTTTAAGTTTTGTGTTGTAAAGTTTTCAAGTTTTGGGTAAAGATTTGATGGATTATGGAACAAGGAGTGGCAAGAGTCTAAGCTTGGGGATGCCCATGGCACCCTAAGATAAAATTCAAGGACAACCAAAATCCTAAGCTTGGGGAATGCCCCGGAAGGCATCCCCTCTTTCGTCTTCTTCTATCGGTAACTTTACTTGAGGTTATATTTTTATTCACCACATGATATGTGTTTTGCTTGGAGTATCTTGTATGATTTGAGTCTTTGCTTTTTAGTTTACCACAATCATCCTTGCTGTACACACCTTTTGGGAGAGACACACATGAATTAAAATTTATTAGAATACTCTATGTGCTTCACTTATAACTTTTGAGCTAGATAATTTTTCTCTAGTGCTTCACTTATATGTTTTAGAGCACGGTGGAGGTTTTATTTTATAGAAATTATTGATCTCTCATGCTTCACTTATATTATTTTGAGAGTCCTTTAGAACAGCATGGTAATTTGATTTGGTTATGAAACTAGTCCTAATATGATAGGCATCCAAGATGGGTATAATAAAAACTATCATAGAAAGTGCATTGAACACCCCTTTATCGCGTTGGTTGCGAGGTTCTTATTTGTTTGTGTAGGTACGAGGGACTTGCATGTAGTCTCCTACTGGATTGATATTTTGGTTCTCAAAAACTGAGGGAAATACTTACGCTACTTTGCTGCATCACTCTTTCCTCTTCAAATAAAAAAAACCAAGCCGCCGAAGGGCTGAACCAGGGCGGGCGAAGCGTGGCCACCGTCCATTGATAGGGCCGGCTGCATGTGGGTGAAGGGAGCCGGCGCGCCCGCGTACAGGTGGCCGAAGAGAGACAACGAGGCAGAAGACATCGTAGCAGCGACGGCGGCAGCTAGGGGAGGAGGTGCGGCGGCGGCCAGGGAGTGGCGGCGGCGCGGTGGGGATGGGCGGTGGCGGCGGCACGGGCGACGGCTGGATGCGGCGGCGGCCCGGTGTGACGGCGACGGCCCGGTGCGGCGGCGGCGGCTGGAGGATGAGCAGCGGCGGCGCACGAGCAGCAGCTGGATGCGGCGACGGCGGCCCGGTGCGGTGGCGGCGGCTGAAGGGTTAGGGTTAGGGAGGTGGGAGATGGGAGATGGGAAGAGTGGTGCCGCTACAAGGAAGAGGGGCAGCGGCAAGGGGTGGCGTGGGACGGCGGCGGCGGTGGCTAGGGCAGAGGAAGGTAGGGGATCGACTTGCTATCTGATACCATGTAAGTTAGGAAGAGGAGGATTGCATGCATCGATAATTCTTATTGATTATGCACTAGACACATATATAGGTATAGGGGCTGCGAGATTTTAACCGTATCCGCTATACAAGGAAAGGATCGGGAGATATCGCTAAGGTAGGAAGTAAATACAAGAGATCCTAGCCGCCAGATATACATGCAATGACAACCGTGCTTAACACCCACAATGACTTCGTAAATTTCAAGATGATATGCCGGCTCAGTCTTTCAAAGATGCTCATAGAGATAGAGTATATGTGTGTTGGTGAGTATATGCGCGTGTATATAAGCCCTTGCATATGTACCATATTTAAGAAAGAAAAAAAACTTCCTCCAACGCAACAACCTTCCCCAAACATCAGCGGTCACATAAGCAACAACCAAATGGCCTTCCGCCAACCATGCTGCACTTGGAGAGAGAAAAATGAAACAACTACTCACCCTCCGCCAAATATGGAGTGCGTGAGTGGTGGCTTCCTCCAAACATGCTGCCAGTACGCCTTCTGTCCTGATTTATAAGTCTCTTTTGTATTCTGTGTCAAATTTTAACTAAAGATTTAACTAACAAAATACTAATGCATTTCATCAAAAATTATATAGTTGGATTCATATTTAAATATAATTTTTAAATATAATATTTTTTAGGCATGCATTAATATTTTGTTAGTCAAATTGAAGGTTAAAATTTGACACAGAATACAAAAGAACTAATAAACCAGGACGGAGATAGTAGTGCCTAGCAGCCTTCCACCAAACGCCAACCAAGATAATCACCTTCCGTCAAACCGCAATTACCTTAGCAGCGGCCTTCTGCCATCCGGGCGGAGAGACAAAGCGATACATGATGGCCTTTTATTGGCCAGACATATGTCCTAACTCTTACAAATCTTCCTCGGTTTTGCTTTCAGTTTGCAGGAATTTGGACGTACGGATTGATTCGCGGACATTTGAGACGCCATGTAGGATGGCAAAAAAATGTTTGCACACCTCGGTCTGGACATTTGTGGCCGATTTAGGCAACGCCGTTGAAGATGCCCTTAGCAACGACTTTCCGCTATCCTGAGAGAGAGGGGGCGGGAGGGGGGTACGTGGCAGCGTTTGATTGGTCAGATAGATGTCTGAACTTTCGTAAACCATCCCAGTTTTGCTTCTGTTTGTTGAAATTCGGACATGTGGACTGGTCCACGGACATTTGGGGCACCATGAGGGCATCTCCAATGTAGACCCTCAAAACTGCCATAGTTGTCCGGACTGAGCTGTCAGGACGAACTTTGCCATCCAACGTGGACTCCTATTTGCCCGCGGACGCGCCCGCCAATCCATTTTCCCGCAAACGTAAAGCAAACCTGGGGTTTTGCGGAGTCCGGACGTCCGCCACGTACGCGTCTGACACCCCCAGCCCACCCAAAACTAAGGCAGAGCCCACACCATTTGGAGCGGTCTGCACCGCTTCCGCGCCAAAATTCGCACTTTTCCCACCCTCTCTACTCCGGTCGCCGGCGCCCTCCACCCTAATTCCCGCGCTTTTCCCTTTCGCCGCCACGTGGACCTATATGAAGAGGTGCCTTTGATCCGGAGGATGGGCCAGCCGACCTAAGGAAGATGAGTAGAGGATACGTTTTAACACGAAGGATGACAAATTGTTGTGTGGGCATAAAAACTCACCAACCAAAAATTGAACCCAAACCCAATAAACCAAAATTTCGGGGGTTTTAGTGTGTACAGGAAATTTAGGTTAGCTCGGCTACTAACCGAACCAAATTCGGTCGGTTTGGTGTTTTACTCGGTTAACCGAAATGGCCGAAATCACTAGCCCAGGTCCCTCCTCACCTGCGGTGTGACGCCCCCGATTTGATCATACACTAATCATACACGCAAACGTGTACGATCAAGATCGGGGACTCATGGGAAGATATCACAACACAACTTTACAAATAAAATAAGTCATACAAGCATCATATTACAAGTCAGGGGCCTCGAGGGCTCGAATACAAGAGCTCGATCATAGACGAGTCAGCGGAAGCAACAATATCTGAGTACAGACATAAGTTAAACAAGTTGCCATAAGATGGCTAGCACAAACCAGGATACATATCGAAAGAGGCGCAGGCCTCCTGCCTGGGATCCTCCTAAACTACTCCTGGTCGTCGTCAGCGGCATGCACGTAGTAGTAGGCACCTCCAGAGTAGTAGGAGTCGTCGTCAACGGTGGCGTCTGGCTCCTGGACTCCATCGTCTGGTCGCAGCAATCGGGTATAGGAAGGTGGAAAAGGGGGAACAAAGCAACCGTGAGTACTCATCCAAAGTACTCGCAAGCAAGGAGCTACACTACATATGCATGCATTGGTATCAAATGGAAAAAGGGTATCATATGTGGACTGAACTGCAGAATGTCGGAATAAGAGGGGGATAGCTAGTCCTGTCGAAGACTGCGCTTCTGGTAACCTCCATCTTACAGCATGTAGAAGAGAGTAGATAGTAAGTTCACCAAGTAGCATCGTGTAGCATAATCCTACCCGGTGATCCTCCCCTTGTCGCCCTGTGAGAGAGCAATCACCGATTGTATCTGGCACTTGGAAGGGTGTGTTTTATTAAATATCTAGTTCTAGTTGTCATAAAGTCAAGGTACAACTCCAAGCCGTCCTGTTACTGAAGATCACGGCTATTCGAATAGATTAACTTCCCTGCAGGGGTGCACCACATTTCCCAACATGCTCGATCCCTTTTGTCCGGACACACTTTTCTGGGTCATGCCCGGCCTCGGAAGAGCAACACGTCGCAGCCCTACCTAGGCATAACAGAGAGGTCAGCACGCCGGTCTAAATCCTATGGCGCAGGGGTCTGGGCCCATTGCCCATTGCACACCTGCATGTTGTGAACGCGGTCGGCGAGCAGACCTAGCCTCCCTTATACAAGAGCAGGCGTTCCAGTCCAACCCGGCACGCGCCGCCCAGTCGCTGACGTCACGAAGGCTTCGGCTGATACCACGACGTCGAGTGCCCATAACTGTTCCTGCGTAGTTGGTTAGTGCGTATAGGCCAGTGGCCAGACTCAAATCAAATACCCGGATCTCGTTAAGCGTGTTATTTTGACATAACCGCAGACGCCGACCAGGGCCAGGCCCACCTCTCTCCTATGTGGTCTCAACCTGCCATGTCGCTCCGCCACAGTGTAACAGTCGGGGGCCTTCGGGAACTCATGCCCACCTCTACCGGGATGGAGCCACCTGCCCCTTCAGCCCCAACATCGGAATCACTTGCGGGTACTCAACGAGCCGACCCGACTTTAGTCACCACAAGTATCATATATAAAGTATATAATATATACCCGTGATCACCTCCCGAGTGATCACGACCTGATAGTATAGCATGGCAGACAGACAAGAATGTAGGGCCACTGATGATAAACTAGCATCCTATACTAAGCATTTAGGATTGCATGTAAGGTATCAACAGCTGTAGCAACAATGACAGGCTATGCATCAGAATAGGATTAACGGAAAACAGTAACATGCTACACTACTCTAATGCAAGCAGTAGAAAGGAAATAGGCGATATCTGATGATCAGGGGGGCTTGCCTGGTTGCTCTGGCAAGTAGGGGTCGTCAACAGCGTAGTCGATCGGGGCACCAGCAGCGGCGTCAGTCTCGTAGTCTACCGGAGAGAAGAGGGGGAAGAAACAATGAATACAATGCAAACAGAAGCATAATGAGGCATGACATGACAAGTAGTGGTGCTAGGGGTGCCCTAACGCGGTATGAGGTGATACCGGTGAAGGGGGGAAACATCCGAGAAAATATCCCTGGTGTTTCGTGTTTTTGGACAGATGAATCGGAGGGGAAAAGTTGCGTGTTCGCTATGCTAGGGATGCGTGGCGGACAAACGAGCTGTGTATCCGGATTCGTCTCGTCATTCTGAGCAACTTTCATGTAGAAAATATTTTAATCCGAGTTACGGATTAAAAGATATAATTTTAAAAAAAAATTATTAATTTCTGGAATTAATTAATTATTTAATTTAATTTGAAATTGGATTTATGACATCAGCATGATGTCATGCTAACGTTAGCAGTCAACAGGGGTTGACTGGTCAACCTGACGTGTGGGTCCCACCTGTCAGTGACACATTTTAATTAACTAGTTTTAATTAACCTAACCAGGATTAATTAGGGATGGGCCCCACTGTCATTGACTAAGACTAAACTAAACATGATTAATTAATTTAATTAGTTATTTAGTTTAATTAATCGGAATTAGTTCAGTTAATTCTTTAATTATTATTATTATTAATTCTTTTTTTAAAACGTTCTCAGTGGCATGGCCCCACTTGTCATTGGCCCTATGGGCCTTAGCGGGCGCGCAAGGTTACGGGCGCGGGCGCACTCGAACGAGCTGGAGGGCGACGGGCAGCAGCCCGCCTCACAGGTCGCCAGGGGGGCACCCGCCATGGACGCGGCGAGGCCACGGCGAGGCGGGCAGCAGAGCTGCGGCGGTGCGGGAGGAGCGTCGCGGCGTGGGGCGGCTACTGCACCGGCAGAGGCGGGACGAAGTGCGGACAGGGCGCAGGAGGGCGGCGACAGTGAGCGGAGGCGGAGCGGGGGGCGAGGTCGCGGCGGCAAGCAGCGGTGGAGATGAGGTGCGCGGCCGGAGCAGAGCGGAAGCCACAGCGGGGGAGGCGGTAGGCGCAGCCGGGCGCGGCCACCTGGGCGAGCGCTCGTGGGTGGACGTGCGCGTGTGAGGGCGCGAGAAGCAGGAGGGGCCGGAGCGGGGCGAGGCCAGCGCGCGCGAGGCGTGCAGGGGATGCAGGGTGTGGCCGGTGCGCGGGTGAGCAGTAGCGACAGCAGGCACGGCTGCGGCGGAGCGGTGGCACGGGGCACAACGTGCGACAGAGGAGGAGAGGAGGAGTCGGGGCTCACGGCGGGGTGCAGGGATCGAGGCAATGGGGCGTGGGGAGGAGGTCGGAGACGACCAGGCCATGGGAAGGCAGACTGGTGATGGCGTCCGCGAGACGGCCTCCAGCGAGGTCCAGCTGTGGGGCGGCGTCGGACGAGCTGGCCGCGACGGCGCGGCGACGGGGTCGGGGGCGCCCGGTCCCGATCCAGTCGGGGGGGAAGTGGGAGGAGTGGGTGCCGGTGGTGGCTAGGGTTGCGGGGGTGAGGGGATAAGGAGAGGAGTGGGGTTGGCCGGTTGGGCCTTTGCCCAGTTGGGCTAGTGGCCTGCTGGGCCGAAGCCCAGTGGGAGGGGGGTTTCTCTTCTTTTCTTTTCTTTTTTTAAGTTTTTTATTTATTTATTTTCTGTTTATTAGTTTTTTATTTTATTAACTATATATTTTTGTTATATAAAATATATAAGTAGTACCTAAATTAATGTTTCAAAATACCCCAATGCCACAAAAAGTTTGGTGACAAAATAAAACAGTTTAGTATTTTATTAATTATAAAAGGCATTTAATTAATTGATTTTGCTAGTGTCTTATTTATTTTAGAGTAGTTAAACACTATATAAAAGTTTGGTTTCTGCAACATATTTACTTATGCATTATTTGGCACAAGTCGAACAATTTGGTTTTAATATTTGAAAACTTTTATTATTTGCCTTTAATTGAATTTGAATTTAAATCGGTTTTGAACTAACGCGAGATTAGCGACAGTAATCAAAGTGACATGGCATCATTAGCAGAGAATTAGTGTAGCCTAATTATCCGAGCATCACATCCGGCTTAGTACGATCCCACCCACCCCACACGGCCTAGACCTAGCCACTAGCCAACACCCGGGCACCCCACGCCCACAGCCACGCACCCTAAGACCTCACCGCCTGCCCTACCACCCCGACTCAACCGCCGCCGCTGTTGACGCCATCGCATCTTCTCCCCCACCTGTCCGCCCTCGACGCCGACTCCCTCGGCGGCTGGCATCTCCCGAATCTCCGACCTTGTCTTCTCGCTGACCGTTGAGTCATCGCGTCGCTGGACTCGCAAGGAAGGAGAGGACCAGACGAGAACAAGGGCCCATTGTCGCCCATCCGTCCGCCCAACGCCCTCCCACCTTCGATTCGATCTTGGAGCCTTCGACATCGTCCCTTCATGCTGTCAAAATATGTTTTGAACTTGCATTTTCTGTACAGGATCCAGAATTCGGTTTAAAACAGAAAATTGAACCAAAAAATTGCTTAACCAAATTTTCGATTAGCTCATTTTTAGTGCCTATTTCGGTTTTCACTTTTGCTAACCGAATTCCCCCAAAAGAAGACCCGTAGAAACTAAACCAAACGCCCAGGCCTAGGGTGATGCATTGTTAGCCACTAGCATCGATCTGATCCATGGCACAGAGCAAAGGGATGCAACATTTTACTCCAATATTCATTCTTGGTTCCATGAGCACAAGTATATCGAGCCCTACCACAACAAAGTCAACCGTGATTGTGGGACAAAATAGCTTAACCATCGATGGTACACCATCCAAGAATCCGTGAGCATGTATTGCAGCCGTTTAAAACAACTAATTGGTCGATGGCCCTAGATGGAAAAATAAATACAAAGAAAAATCTAAGAAGGCTGATCCTCCCTCCCAGCGACGCGCTACATCGGAACCCGGGTGTGGTGGAAAATGGGCAAGGGCCGGGCCGTCACCCCCAAGGTGGCGCGCTGTATCTTGATCTGGATACAGTGGCAAGTGAGCGAGGATCGGGTCGTCGCATCCTTAGTGGCGCGCTACATCGGCGCCCGGATGTAGTGGAAAATGGGCAAGGGTCTTCGCATTTGACTCGACGAGTGTGAAGGGTAAGGAAGCTAGCCGAGCCTAGAGGATTCGCTTAGGTAGCTGGAGTGTAGGGTCTCTGACAGGGAAGCTTCGGGAGCTAGTTGATGCAGCGGTGAGGAGAGGTGTTGATATCCTTTGCGTCCAAGAAACCAAATGGAGAGGACAGAAGGCGAATGAGGTGGAGGATACCGGCTTCAAGCTGTGGTACACAGGGACGGCTCCAAACAGAAATGGCGTAGGCATCTTGATCAACAAGAGCCTCAATTATGGAGTGGTAGACGTCAAGAGACGTGGGGACCGGATTATCCTAGTCAAGCTGGTAGTTGAGGACTTGGTTCTCAATGTTATCAGCGCGTATGCCTCGCAAGTAGGCCACAATGAGAACACCAAGAGGGAGTTCTGGGAAGGCCTGGAAGACATGGTTAGGAGTGTACCGATTGGTGAGAAGCTCTTCATAGGAGGAGACCTCAATGGCCACGTGAGTACATCTAACACAGGTTTTGAAGGGGCGCACGGGGACTTTGGCTATGGCATCAGGAACCAAGAAGGAGAAGATGTCTTAAGCTTTGCTCTAGCCTACAACATGATTGTAGCTAACACCCTCTTTAGAAAGAGAGAATCACATCTGGTGACTTTTAGTAGTGGCCAACACTCTAGCCAGATTGATTTCATCCTCTCGAGAAGAGAAGATAGGCGTGCGTGCCTAGACTATAAGTTGATACTCGGAGAGAGTGTTGTACCCCAGCATAAGCTGGTGGTTGCTGACTTCCGCTTTCGGATTCGTGTCCAGCGGGATAAGCGTGCCAAAGTCGCTAGAACGAAGTGGTGGAAGCTCAAGGGGGAGGTAGCTCTAGCGTTCAAGGAGAGGGTCATTAAGGAGGGCCCTTGGGAGGAAGGAGGAGATGCGAACAATGTGTGGACGAAGTGAAGGAAATATGCCCTAGAGGCAATAATAAAGTTATTATTTATTTCCTTATATCATGATAAATGTTTATTATTCATGCTAGAATTGTATTAACCAGAAACATAATACATGTGTGAATACATAGACAAACAGAGTGTCACTAGTATGCCTCTACTTGACTAGCTCGTCAATCAAAGATGGTTATATTTCCTAACCATGAACAAGGAGTTGTTATTTGATTAATGGGATCACATCATTAGGTGAATGATCTGATTGACATGACCCATTCCATTAGCTTAGCACCCGATCGTTTAGTATGTTGCTATTGCTTTCTTCATGACTTATACATGTTCCTATGACTATGAGATTATGCAACTCCCGTTTGCCGGAGGAACACTTTGTGTGCTACCAAACGTCACAACGTAAATGGGTGATTATAAAGGTGCTCTATAGGTGTCTCCAAAGGTACATGTTGGGTTGGCGTATTTCGAGATTAGGATTTGTCACTCCGATTGTCGGAGAGGTATCTCTGGGCCCTCTCGGTAATGCACATCACATAAGCCTTGCAAGCATTGCAACTAATGAGTTAGTTGCGAGATGATGTATTACGGAACGAGTAAAGAGACTTGCCGGTAACGAGATTGAACTAGGTATTGAGATACCGACGATCGAATCTCGGGCAAGTAACATACCGATGACAAAGGGAACAACGTATGTTGTTATGCGGTCTGACCGATAAAGATCTTCGTAGAATATGTAGGAGCCAATATGAGCATCCAGGTTCCGCTATTGGTTATTGACCGGAGACGTGTCTCGGTCATGTCTACATTGTTCTCGAACCCGTAGGGTCCGCACGCTTAAGGTTTCGATGACAGTTATATTATGAGTTTATGAGTTTTGATGTACCGAAGTTAGTTCGGAGTCCCGGATGTGATCACGGACATGACGAGGAGTCTCGAAATGGTCGAGACATAAAGATTGATATATTGGACGGCTATATTCGGACACCGGAAGTGTTCCGGGTGATTTCGGAGAAAACCGGAGAGCCGGAGGGTTACCGGAACCCCCCCCCCCCCCCGGGAGAAGTAATGGGCCATATGGGCCTTAGTGGAGAGAGAGAGGGGCAGCCAGAGGTGGGCTGCGCGCCTCCTCCCCCCTGGTCCGAATTGGACTAGGAGAGGGGGGCGGAGCCCCCCTTTCCCTCTCCCTCCCCACTTCTTTCCCCCTCCTAGTAGGAGTCCTACTCCTACTAGGAGGAGGACTCCTCCTTGGCGCACCATAGAGGGCCGGCCGGCCTCCTCCCCTTGATCCTTTATATACGGGGGCAGGGGGCACCCCTTGACACACAAGTTGATCCACGTGATCATATACTTAGCCGTGTGCGGTGCCCCCTTCCACCATAGTCCTCGATAATATTGTAGCGGTGCTTAGGCGAAGCCCTGCGACAGTAGAAAATCAAGATCGTCACCACGCCGTCGTGCTGACGGAACTCTTCCCCGACACTTTGCTGGATCGGAGTCCGGGGATCGTCATCGAGCTGAACGTGTGCTAAAACTCGGAGGTGCCGTAGTTTCGGCGCTTGATCGGTCGGGCCGTGAAGACGTACGACTACATCAACCACGTTGTGCTTCCGTTGTCGATCTACAAGGGTACGTAGATCACACTCCCCCCTCTCGTTGCTATGCATCACCATGATCTTGCGTGTGCGTAGGAAATTTTTTGAAATTACTACGAAACCCAACAGTGGTATCAGAGCCTAGGTTTTATATGTTGATGTTATATGCACGAGTAGAACACAAATGAGTTGTGGGCGATATAAGTCATACTGCTTACCAACATGTCATACTTTGGTTCGGCGGTATTGTTGGACGAAGCGGCCCGGACCGACATTACGCGTAGGCTTACGCGAGGCCGGTTCTCCCGACGTGCTTTGCACATAGGTGGCTTGCGGGTGACAGTTACTCCAACTTTAGTTGAACCGAGTGTGGCTATGCCCGGTCCTTGCGAAGGTTAAAACAGCACCAACTTGACAAACTATCGTTGTGGTTTTGATGCGTAGGTAAGATTGGTTCTTGCTTAAGCCCGTAGCAGCCACGTAAAACTTGCAACAACAAAGTAGAGGACGTCTAACTTGTTTTTGCAGGGCATGTTGTGATGTGATATGGTCAAGACATGATGCTAAATTTTATTGTATGAGATGATCATGTTTTGTAACCGAGTTATCGGCAACTGGCAGGAGCCATATGGTTGTCGCTTTATTGTATGCAATGCAATCGCGCTGTAATGCTTTACTTTATCACTAAGCGGTAGCGATAGTCGTGGAAGCATAAGATTGGCGAGACGACAACGATGCTACGATGGAGATCAAGGTGTCGCGCCGGTGACGTTGGTGATCACGACGGTGGTTCAAAGATGGATATCACAAGCACAAGATGATGATGGCCATATCATATCACTTATATTGATTGCATGTGATGTTTATCTTTTATGCATCTTATCTTGCTTTGATTGACGGTAGCATTATAAGATGATCTCTCACTAATTATCAAGAAGTGTTCTCCCTGAGTATGCACCGTTGCGAAAGTTCTTCGTGCTGAGACACCACGTGATGATCGGGTGTAGTAGGCTCTACGTTCAAATACAACGGGTGCAAAACAGTTGCACACGCGGAATACTCAGGTTATACTTGACGAGCCAAGCATATACAGATATGGCCTCGGAACACGGAGACCGAAAGGTCGAGCGTGAATCATATAGTAGATATGATCAACATAGTGATGTTCACCAATGAAACTACTCCATCTCACGTGATGATCGGACATGGTTTAGTTGATTTGGATCACGTAATCACTTAGAGGATTAGAGGGATGTCTATCTAAGTGGGAGTTCTTTAAGTAAATTAATTGAACCTAAATTTATCATGAAACTTAGTACCTGATAGTATCTTGCTTGTTTATGCTTGATTGTAGATAGATGGCTCGTGTTGTTGTTCCGTTGAATTTTAATGCGTTCCTTGAGAAAGCAAAGTTGAAAGATGATGGTAGCAATTACACGGACTGGGTCCGTAACTTGAGGATTATCCTCATTGCTGCACAGAAGAATTACGTCCTGGAAGCACCGCTGGGTGCCAGGCCTGCTGCTGGAGCAACACCAGATGTTATGAACGTCTGGCAAAGCAAAGCTGATGACTACTCGATAGTTCAGTGTGCCATGCTTTACGGCTTAGAGTCGGGACTTCAACGATGTTTTGAACGTCATGGAGCATATGAGATGTTTCAGGAGTTGAAGTTAATATTTCAAGCAAATGCCCGGATTGAGAGATATGAAGTCTCCAATAAGTTCTATAGCTGCAAGATGGAGGAGAACAGTTCTGTCAGTGAGCATATACTCAAAATGTCTGGGTATAATAATCACTTGATTCAATTGGGAGTTAATCTTCCAGATGATTGCGTCATTGACAGAATTCTCCAATCACTGCCACCAAGCTACAAGAGCTTCGTGATGAACTATAATATGCAAGGGATGAATAAGACTATTCCCGAGCTCTTCGCAATGCTGAAAGCTGCGGAGGTAGAAATCAAGAAGGAGCATCAAGTGTTGATGGTCAACAAGACCACTAGTTTCAAGAAAAAGGGCAAAGGGAAGAAGAAGGGGAACTTCAAAAAGAACAGCAAGCAAGTTGCTACTCAAGAGAAGAAACCCAAACCTGGACCTAAGCCTGAAACTGAGTGCTTCTACTGCAAGCAGACTGGTCACTGGAAGCGGAACTGCCCCAAGTATTTGGCGGATAAGAAGGATGGCAAGGTGAACAAAGGTATATGTGATATACATGTTATTGATGTGTACCTTACTAATGCTCGCAGTAGCACCTGGGTATTTGATACTGGTTCTGTTGCTAATATTTGCAACTCGAAACAGGGACTACGGATTAAGCGAAGATTGGCTAAGGACGAGGTGACGATGCGCGTGGGAAACGGTTCCAAAGTCGATGTGATCGCAGTCGGCACGCTACCTCTACATCTACCTTCGGGATTAATATTAGACCTAAATAATTGTTATTTGGTGCCAGCGTTAAGCATGAACATTATATCTGGATCTTGTTTGATGCGAGACGGTTATTCATTTAAATCTGAGAATAATGGTTGTTCTATTTATATGAGTAATATCTTTTATGGTCATGCACCCTTAAAGAGTGGTCTATTTTTATTGAATCTCGATAGTAGTGACACACATATTCATAGTGTTGAAGCCAAAAGATGCAGAGTTGATAATGATAGTGCAACTTATTTGTGGCACTGCCGTTTAGGTCATATCGGTGTAAAGCGCATGAAGAAACTCCATACTGATGGACTTTTGGAACCACTTGATTATGAATCACTTGGTACTTGCGAACCGTGCCTCATGGGCAAGATGACTAAAACACCGTTCTCCGGTACTATGGAGAGAGCAACAGATTTGTTGGAAATCATACATACAGATGTATGTGGTCCGATGAATATTGAAGCTCGTGGCGGATATCGTTATTTTCTCACCTTCACAGATGACTTAAGCAGATATGGGTATATCTACTTAATGAAACATAAGTCTGAAACGTTTGAAAAGTTCAAAGAATTTCAGAGTGAAGTTGAAAATCATCGTAACAAGAAAATAAAGTTTCTACGATCTGATCGTGGAGGAGAATATTTGAGTTACGAGTTTGGTGTACATTTGAAAAATTGTGGAATAGTTTCGCAACTCACGCCACCCGGAACACCACAGCGTAATGGTGTGTCTGAACGTCGTAATCGTACTTTACTAGATATGGTGCGATCTATGATGTCTCTTACTGATTTACCGCTATCGTTTTGGGGATACGCTCTAGAGACGGCCGCATTCACGTTAAATAGGGCACCATCAAAATCCGTTGAGACTACGCCTTATGAACTGTGGTTTGGCAAGAAACCAAAGTTGTCGTTTCTGAAAGTTTGGGGCTGCGATGCTTATGTGAAAAAGCTTCAACCTGATAAGCTCGAACCCAAATCGGAGAAATGTGTCTTCATAGGATATCCAAAGGAGACTATTGGATACACCTTCTATCACAGATCCGAAGGCAAGACTTTTATTGCTAAGTTCGGAAACTTTCTGGAGAAGGAGTTTCTCTCAAAAGAAGTGAGTGGGAGGAAAGTAGAACTTGACGAGGTAACTGTACCTGCTCCCTTATTGGAAAGTAGTGCATCACAGAAAACTGTTTCTGTAACACCTACACCAGTTAGTGAGGAAGCTAATGATGATGATCATGAAACTTCAGAACAAGATACTACTGAACCTCGTAGATCAACCAGAGTAAGATCCGCGCCAGAGTGGTACGGTAATCCTATTCTGGAAGTCATGCTACTAGATCATGATGAGCCTACGAACTATGAAGAAGCGATGGTGAGCCCAGATTCCGCAAAATGGCTTGAAGCCATGAAATCTGAGATGGGATCCATGTATGAGAACAAAGTATGGACTTTGGTTGACTTGCCCGATGATCGGCAAGCAATTGAGAATAAATGGATCTTCAAGAAGAAGACTGACGCTGACGGTAATATTACTGTCTACAAAGCTCGACTTGTCGCAAAAGGTTTTCGGCAAGTTCAAGGGATTGACTACGATGAGACCTTCTCACCCGTAGCGATGCTTAAGTCTGTCCGAATCATGTTAGCAATTGCCGCATTTTATGATTATGAAATTTGGCAGATGGATGTCAAAACTGCATTCCTGAATGGATTTCTGGAAGAAGAGTTGTATATGATGCAACCAGAAGGTTTTGTCGATCCAAAGGGAGCTAACAAAGTGTGCAAGCTCCAGCGATCCATTTATGGACTGGTGCAAGCCTCTCGGAGTTGGAATAAACGCTTTGATAGTGTGATCAAAGCATTTGGGTTTATACAGACTTTTGGAGAAGCCTGTATTTACAAGAAAGTGAGTGGGAGCTCTGTAGCATTTCTAATATTATATGTGGATGACATATTACTAATTGGAAATGATATAGAATTTCTGGATAGCATAAAGGGATACTTGAATAAGAGTTTTTCGATGAAAGACCTCGGTGAAGTTGCTTACATATTAGGCATTAAGATCTATAGAGATAGATCAAGACGCTTAATTGGACTTTCACAAAGCACATACCTTGACAAAGTTTTGAAGAAGTTCAAAATGGATCAAGCAAAGAAAGGGTTCTTGCCTGTGTTACAAGGTGTGAAGTTGAGTAAGACTCAATGCCCGACCACTGCAGAAGATAGAGAGAAAATGAAAGATGTTCCCTATGCTTCAGCCATAGGCTCTATCATGTATGCAATGCTGTGTACCAGACCTGATGTGTGCCTTGCCATAAGTCTAGCAGGGATGTACCAAAGTGATCCAGGAGTGGATCACTGGACAGCGGTCAAGAACATCCTGAAATACCTGAAAAGGACTAAGGATATGTTTCTCATATATGGAGGTGACAAAGAGCTCATCGTAAAAGGTTACGTTGATGCAAGCTTTGACACTGATCTGGACGATTCTAAATCGCAAACCGGATACGTGTTTACATTAAACGGTGGAGCTGTCAGTTGGTGCAGTTCTAAACAAAGCGTTGTAGCGGGATCTACATGTGAAGCGGAGTACATAGCTGCTTCGGAAGCAGCAAATGAAGGAGTCTGGATGAAGGAGTTCATATCTGATCTAGGTGTCATACCTAGTGCATCGGGTCCAATGAAAATCTTTTGTGACAATACTGGTGCAATTGCCTTGGCAAAGGAATCCAGATTTCACAAGAGAACCAAGCACATCAAGAGACGCTTCAATTCCATCCGGGATCTAGTCCAGGTGGGAGACATAGAGATTTGCAAGATACATACGGATCTGAATGTTGCAGACCCGTTGACTAAGCCTCTTCCACGAGCAAAACATGATCAGCACCAAGGCTCCATGGGTGTTAGAATCATTACTGTGTAATCTAGATTATTGACTCTAGTGCAAGTGGGAGACTGAAGGAAATATGCCCTAGAGGCAATAATAAAGTTATTATTTATTTCCTTATATCATGATAAATGTTTATTATTCATGCTAGAATTGTATTAACCGGAAACATAATACATGTGTGAATACATAGACAAACAGAGTGTCACTAGTATGCCTCTACTTGACTAGCTCGTTAATCAAAGATGGTTATGTTTCCTAACCATGAACAAGGAGTTGTTATTTGATTAACGGGATCACATCATTAGGTGAATGATCTGATTGACA
This sequence comes from Triticum aestivum, assembly GCF_018294505.1. Taxonomy (NCBI): domain Eukaryota; kingdom Viridiplantae; phylum Streptophyta; class Magnoliopsida; order Poales; family Poaceae; genus Triticum; species Triticum aestivum. The sequence continues at coordinate 254,384,950 of NC_057794.1, forward strand.
TGACCCATTCCATTAGCTTAGCACCCGATCGTTTAGTATGTTGCTATTGCTTTCTTCATGACTTATACATGTTCCTATGACTATGAGATTATGGAACTCCCGTTTGCCGGAGGAACACTTTTTGTGCTACCAAATGTCACAACATAAATGGTGATTATAAAGGTGCTCTACAGGTGTCTCCAAAGGTACATGTTGGGTTGGCGTATTTCGAGATTAGGATTTGTCACTCCGATTGTCGGAGAGGTATCTCTGGGCCCTCTCGGTAATGCACATCACATAAGCCTTGCAAGCATTGCCACTAATGAGTTAGTTGCGAGATGATGTATTACGGAACGAGTAAAGAGACTTGCCGGTAACGAGATTGAACTAGGTATTGAGATACCGACGATCGAATCTCGGGCAAGTAACATACCGATGACAAAGGGCACAACGTATGTTGTTATGCGGTCTGACCGATAAAGATCTTCGTAGAATATGTAGGAGCCAATATGAGCATCCAGGTTCCGCTATTGGTTATTGACCGGAGACGTGTCTCGGTCATGTCTACATTGTTCTCGAACCCGTAGGGTCCACACGCTTAAGGTTTCGATGACAGTTATATTATGAGTTTATGAGTTTTGATGTACCGAAGTTAGTTCGGAGTCCCGGATGTGATCACGGACATGACGAGGAGTCTCGAAATGGTCGAGACATAAAGATTGATATATTGGACGACTATATTCGGACACCGGAAGTGTTCCAGGTGATTTCGGAGAAAACCGGAGAGCCGGAGGGTTACCGGAACCCCCCCCCCCCCGGGAGAAGTAATGGGCCATATGGGCCTTAGTGGAGAGAGAGAGGGGAAGCCAGAGGTGGGCTGCGCGCCTCCTCCCCCCTGGTCCAAATTGGACTAGGAGAGGGGGCGGCGCCCCCCCTTTCCCTCTCCCTCCCCACTTCTTTCCCCCTCCTAGTAGGAGTCCTACTCCTACTAGGAGGAGGACTCCTCCTTGGCGCGCCATAGAGGGCCGGCCGACCTCCTCCCCTTGATCCTTTATATACGGGGGCAGGGGGCACCCCTTGACACACAAGTTGATCCACGTGATCATATTCTTAGCCGTGTGCGGTGCCCCCATCCACCATAGTCATCGATAATATTGTAGCGGTGCTTAGGCGAAGCCCTGCGACAGTAGAACATCAAGATCATCACCACGCCGTCGTGCTGACGGAACTCTTCCCCGACACTTTGCTGGATCGGAGTCCGGGGATCGTCATCGAGCTGAACGTGTGCTAAAACTCGGAGGTGCCGTAGTTTCGGCACTTGATCGGTCGGGCCGTGAAGACGTACGACTACATCAACCACGTTGTGCTAATGCTTCCGTTGTCGATCTACAAGGGTACGTAGATCACACTCCCCCCTCGCGTTGCTATGCATCACCATGATCTTGTGTGTGCGTAGGAAATTTTTTTGAAATTACTACGAAACCCAACACGAAGATGGCGACTTGCATTCGTAAGGTGGCCTCGAAGGAGCTTGGAGTGTCCAGGGGAAGGAGAAGCGAAGATAAGGATACCTGGTGGTGGAATGATGATGTCCAGAAGGCGATTAAAGAGAAGAAAGATTGCTTCAAACGCCTATACCTGGATAGGAGTGCAGACAACATAGAGAAGTACAAGATGGCGAAGAAGGCCGCAAAGCGAGTTGTTGGTGCAGCAAGGGGTCGGGCATATGAGGACCTCTACCAACGGTTAGGCACGAAGGAAGGTGAAGGGACATCTATAAGATGGCCAAGATCCGAGAGAGGAAGACGAGGGATATTGGCCAAGTCAAATGCACCAAGGACGGAGCAGGCCAACTCTTGGTGAAGGACGAGGAGATTAAGCATAGATGGCGGGAGTACTTCGACAAGCTGTTCAATGGGGAGAATGAGAGTTCTACCATTAAACTGGACGACTCCTTTGATGAGACCAGCATGCGTTTTGTGCGGCGAATCCAGGAGTCTAAGGTCAAGGAGGCTTTAAAAAGGATGAAAGGAGGCAAGGCGATGGGCCCTGATTGTATCCCCATTGAGGTGTGGAAAGGTCTCGGGGACATAGCGATAGTATGGCTAACCAAACTTTTCAACCTCATTTTTCGGGCAAACAAGATGCCAGAAGAATGGAGACGGAGTATATTAGTACCAATCTTCAAGAACAAGGGGGATGTTAGAGTTGTACTAATTACCATGGAATTAAGCTGATGAGCCATACAATGAAGCTATGGGAGAGATTCATTGAGCACCGCTTAAGAAGAATGACAAGCGTGACCAAAAATCAGTTTGGTTTCATGCCTGGGAGGTCGACCATGGAAGCCATTTTCTTGGTACGACAACTTATGGAGAGATATAGGGAGCAAAAGAAGGACTTGCATATGGTGTTCATTGACTTGGAGAAGGCCTATGATAAGATACCGCGGAATGTCATGTGGTGAGCCTTGGAGAAACACAAAGTCCCAGCAAAGTACATTACCCTCATCAAGGATGTCACATCCCTAGCTTCTGGTAATGCTCTGAGCTAGCTAGTCATGTGTTGCATCATGTTTAAATTTTGCCTAAAATTGAAATGGGGATGTTCAAACCCTAGCATTAAATCAACTCAACTAGGGTAAGTTAAAATCTTTTCAATAAACCCAAAAGGCCCTAAGAAAAGTTCATGATTTCTGGTTAAGGTGGAAACCTCTGCCAAAAATGATGAATATATCCTTAGGTCATTTTTGGATTTTTGAATTAAATCATATTGTATTTGAATTTGGGCATTTAAATACTATAAATATTTTAAATGCTCAAATAAATGTTGGAAATTGATAAGGGCCACTGGAATAATTCAGAAGGCACCCATATTTATTTCCAGGATTTTATAAAATGATTTGATATTTAAAACAAATCAAAAACAAATTGCAGAAAATGAAAAAAGATAAAACAGAACAGAATTATAAAAGAGAGAGAGGAACATTACCTGCAGCCACCTGGGCCACTTCCCTGGCCCATCTCTCCCCCCCCCCCCCGGCCGGCCCAGCCCAACTCCCCACCGTCTTCAACCTCTGCCAGTAGGCAGAGGCGTGTCGACGCGCCCGCGGCCGAGCGCCACCTCCTGCTTCCACCTCCTGCTGCCCCCCTCATCGCCCTGGACTTCCTCCGCGACGCCACGCGACCCCGATGCTCTCTCACTCCCTGGTTCTCTCTCCCCCCTCGCTCCTCTGCTCTCTCTCTCTCTCTCACGGCCGCCCAAATCAGCCGGTGCCCGCCGCTGCAAGGCACCGCGCCCACCGCCGTCCCCTTGCCCCGTGGCTGTGACCCCTAGCTCCGCCTCGACGTCGTGAAGCTCCAAGCCGAAGAACACGCCTGCGGATGCCCAGCAGCGCCGTCGCCGACGCCATCTTCGTTCCCCGCACCGACGGCCGCCGTCGACCAATTCGTCGTCACCAGGCCGTCCCCGAGGCCGCCGAGATCACCTACGACCCCGCCGTGAGCTCCTGATCATCCTCCCCCTCTCCGTTTTCTCTCTAGCATGTCGTAGCCGCCGCGCCTCTCTTCCCCGACAGCACGCCGCCGCACGAGCTCATCGTCGACGAGGCTCCGGTGGCCATTTGGTCCCGTGCGTGCCTCCGTTGGGTTCGTGGGCTCTCGTAGAACGCGTAGGTGCTAACCGTGGACCCTCCCGTGCACGGTGTCGTCGTTTCCATCGACGCCCGAGCTCCGGCCGCCGCCTCGCTCGCCGCCGACACCGATTCCGGCCGTCCCGACCCCAACCGACTCCACAGGAAGACGCGGCGCCCTCCCAGCTACCCGTAGAGGCTCTCCGCCGCCCGAATGGTCGCCGGAGGAGCGATCCCGAAGCCCTCCGCCGTGCCTGTTGCCGCCGGCGTTGAGCCGCCGGCCTGTTTGGGCCATTTGACCAGGGGTTTGACCCCCCTGGGTCGATGACAGGTGGGGCCAGCCCCCCTGTTAATTAGCTTAGTCTATTTTAATTAATTACCCCCTCTCCTGACACTGACCAGTGGGCCCGACCCCCCCCCCTAACCTTTTAATTAAATTAAATTAACCCCGGTTAACCCCCTGTCACTGACGTGTGGACCCCACACGTCAGGTTTGACCCGGGGCAGCCCTGTTGACTTGCTGACGCAAGCATGACGCAGTGCTGATGTCATAATTAATTTTCTGGAATTGTTTTAATTCTAAATAATCAGAAAATTCCAGAAAATGTCTAAAACTTCTAAAAATCATAGTAAATTAACCGTAACTCCAAATTAAATAATTTATATATGAAAAATTATCAGAAAAATTCAAGGAATCCATCTGTACCATTTTCATGCATGTTAGAACAACTTATCACTACTGTTTAGAGCAAATCAATTAAAGGGCATTTAAATAATCACATATGGAGTTTGAATTTGAATCTTGTATTCAAACCAACCTCATTTAATCTGGTTTTAGGTGCATTAGCCCAAAACACATTCATATTGCCATGTCATAGCATGCATCATATTGTGCATTGCATTGATCGTGTTTTTCTGTATTTGCCGGTATTTGCCCCCTCTCGATAGACGTGATACCGATGATGTGATCGTTGACACTGATGAAGACTCAATGTTATCTTCAGAAGTGCCAGGCAAGCAAAACCCCCTTGTTCATTCCGATACAATCCTACTCTCTCGCTCCTGCTCTCTTTTACTGCATTAGGACAACACCGATTCATCTGTTACTTGCTGCGGTAGCTGAACCCCTTTGTCCTTTGCATGACCTGTCATTGCCACAGTAAATAGATGAAACCCACTAGCATGAATAGGAGTTGTTTGAGCCCTGATGTGCCTACTCATTCATGTTTGTTGTCATGCCTGCTACTGCTTAGAGTTGAGTCAGGTCTGATTCATCGGGGATGAATCAGAGGCGTGTGAACATGTCCTGCTATGTGTGAGCTAGGTGTGTGAACACGATTTGGTAAAGGTAGCGGTGAGAGGCCATGTAGGAGTACATGGTGGGTTGTCTCATTGCAGCCGTCCTCAGGAACTGAGTTCTGTGTTTGTGATCCATGATTCAGCTACTACCACGCATTGGGCCCGAAACCAATGGACCCTCTCGGCTTCTTAATCACCCTTGTTCTCTGTCCAGGAGTTGCAAGTAGTTTCTGGTGTTTGTAGTATGCTGGAGGCCGTGGACAGCGCTGACCGTAGGGGTGGGCTGTGATGTGGTAGGCACGTGGCCGGGTAAACCGGGCGCCCGTTTGGTGTCACGGAACCCTGTACACATCGTTTGGGGCTGTGAGCGAAACTCCGGCCGGATCTCCTCATGGATGGAACCCGAATAGGCGATAAACCTGGACTAGAGACTTGAGTGTTTAGGCAGGTCGTGGCCGACACCCACGTTGGGCTTCCGCTTGAAGGTTGCCGAGTACATGTCGTGTAAACGACGGTAAGTGGTGAGAGCGTGTGTGAAGAAGTACACCCCTGCAGGGTTAATATGATCTATTCGAATAGCCGTGTCCGCGGAAAAGGACTTCTGGGTTGCTTATATCAGTTCATAGACAAGTGAAAGTGGATACCCTAAAATACGCAAGATAAGCGTGAGTGCTATGGATGGCGTTCTCGTAGGGAGACGGGAGCGGATCCATAGTGGTGTATTGATATGGTGAATATGTGGACTCGTGTGCGCCACCTCAAAAAGTTGCATTGCAGTCGTAGTTCAGGATAGCCACCGAGTCAAAGCTGGCTTGCTGCAGTCAAACTCCACCATCCCCTTTGTTGATAATGATGCATATGTAGATAGTTCTGATGTAAGTCTTGCTGGGTACATTTGTACTCACGTTTGCCTATTTTATGTTTTTGCAGAGAGACTTCAGTCTCACTAGTATTTCCGCGTGGTCTTCGACGTTTAGCTTGATACCTCAGCTACGATCTTGTGCCCTCGGCATGATCTGATAGATAGTCAGGCTTCTCAGCCTTTTTCATTTATAGTTGTCTGTACTCAGACATGATAGCTTCCGCCTGTGCTTTGACTTGTATGCTCTGAGTGTTGGGTCATGAGACCCATGTTTGTAATATCTCGCTCCTCGGAGCCTATTGATTAAAATATTTGATTTGCAGAGTCATGTTGTGATGCCATGTTGTATTTGCACATATCGAGCATATTGTGTGTATGTTGTTGAAATGCTTGGTATGTGTGGGATCTGACCATCTAGTTGTTTATCTTTAGTAGCCTCTCTTACCGGGAAATGTCTCCTAGTGTTTCCACTGAATGGTAGCTTGCTACTGCTCCGGAACACTTAGGCTGGCCGGCATGTGTCCTTCTTCGTTCCTGTGTCTGTCCCTTCGGGGAAATGTCACGCGATGAATACCGGAGTCCTGTTAGCCCGCTACAGCCCGGTTCACCGGAGTCCTGCTAGCCCAGTGCTACAGCCTGGATTCACTCGCTGATGACCGACACGTTCGATGCTGGGTCATGGATGCCTGTCCCTGTAAGTCTGTGCCACTTTGGGTTTACGACTAGTCATGTCAGCCCGGGCTCCTTATCATATGGATGCTAGCGACACTATCATATACGTGAGCCAAAAGGCGCAAACGGTCCCGGGCAAAGGTAAGGCGACACCCGTGGGGATACCGTGCGTGAGGCCGCAAAGTGATATGAGGTGCTACAGGCTAGATCGATGTGACATCGAGTCGGGGTCCTGACAAAGGACATGTACGATAATGTTGTGACAAGTGTTCGAACAAGTGATGTCGACACTGATGACTTCCTGATTAAGATAGGACTACATCAGGGGTCAGCTTTGAGCCCTTATCTTTTTGCATTGGTGATGGATGAGGTCACAAGGGATATACAAGAAGATATCCCATGGTGTATGCTCTTTACGGATGATGTGGTGCTAGTTGACGATAGTCGGACGGGGGTAAATAGGAAGTTAGAGTTATGGAGATAAACCTTGGAATCGAAAGGGTTTAGGCTTAGTAGAACTAAAACCGAGTACATGATGTGCGGTTTCAGTACTACTAGGTGTGAGGAGGAGGTTAGCCTTGATGGCCAGGTGGTACCTCAGAAGGACACCTTTCGGTATTTGGGGTCAATGCTGCAGGAGGGTGGGGGTATTGATGAAGATGTGAACCATCGAATCAAAGCCGGATGGATGAAGTGGCGCCAAGCTTCTGGCATTCTCTGTGACAAGAGAGTGCCACAAAAGCTAAAAGGCAAGTTCTACAGGACGGCGGTTCGACCCGCAATGTTGTATGGCGCTGAGTGTTGGCCGACTAAAAGGCGACATGTTCAACAGTTAGGTGTGGCGGAGATGCGTATGTTGAGATGGATGTGTGGCCACACGAGGAAGGATCGAGTCCGGAATGATGATATACGAGATAGAGTTGGGGTAGCACCAATTGAAGAGAAGCTTGTCCAACATCGTCTGAGATGGTTTGGGCATATTCAGCGCAGGCCTCCAGAAGCTCCGGTGCATAGTGGACGGCTAAAGCGTGCGGAGAATGTCAAGAGAGAGCGGGGTAGACCGAATTTGACATGAGAGGAGTCCGTTAAGAGAGACCTGAAGGATTCGAGTGTCACCAAAGAGCTAGCCATGGACAGGGGTGCGTGAAAACTTGCTATCCATGTGCCAGAGCCATGAGTTGGTTGCGAGATCTTATGTGTTTCACCTCTAGCCTACCCTAACTTGTTTGGGACTAAAGGCTTTGTTGTTGGTGGTGTTGATCCTCCCTCTCTATCGAGAGTAAAGTGGTGCATAAATCGCCAACCAAGTTGTTGTATGTGCATTTGATCTAATATACAACTTATTGGCCAACCAAGTTGTTGTATGTGAATTTGATCTAATATACAACTTATTGGCCGGATATGCTCTGTGTTTGGTCATTTGACTTGATATGTACCTTGTTGACATTGTCTTTTTTTGCTTGCCGGCTCTCGTATGTGAACTAGTCCGGACCAGTCCGACGGATACTATGTCCAATTTAAGGGTCGGCGTTGAAGATGCCCTGACGTGGTGCTCCAGGTGACACAAAACAAGTGGTGCTCCAGAGTCATTGGTCACGATATAATTCCCAGGAAGAAAATACAAGCACAGCACGCGAACGATAATGCATAAATGACCACATCACGGGGGAAAAGGGCAAATGCGTAGAAAAAGCAACTGGATACGAACCGCACTGTAAAACGCGGATCAGGTAGAATGACATTTTGAAAATGCAAATCGGTCTTCCTTGTCTACTCTACACGTCACATCAATCATCACAAAGACGACAACAACACGGAAGGAAAAAACAGTACAGCTTTCTCGTGGGCTAATGGCGATACACTGGATCAAGCGTGCAGAGTATGGATAATGGCTGGTAAACTGAAGGTACAGCAAAAACCTCATCCTGTTGTAACATGAATCTGGTTTGTTAATCTTCATTCACTTGACAAAGGAGCTTGATGGACCCGTCTTATTGTAACAGTTTTCCTGTGCGACAACTTTTCCCTGGGTATCTTCAGAAAAAACCGAGCTCCCGATGGTTGCTAATTCTGTGAAATAGTTCAATAATCAGACACGCACAAAAAAAAAGACTACCAAGTAAATACATGAAAAGTTTAACTGTCAAAAAAAGAGATGAAATTTTTTGAGGCATTCGCTCTGGATTAATGACTAATCCAAAGGACAGTGAACTTAAAGTCTTAAACAAATATAAGACGTCTTATATTAGTGTACAAGAGGGAGTACAAGAACAACTGCAGTTCAACAAGTGTTCCCGATTGCAACACACGGCACACAGGCATACCAAGATGAATGGCGGCGCATTATTTCATGAGTGGTCAAACATCGTAGCAACACAAAGAAAAACCACACAAACTGAACGTGGTACTGAACTGAGAACTCTCGATATCTAGTGCTGGACAGCTCTGGGTGGACAGTAGTGTCAAACAAAAAAACCACCTGTGTTCAAGTGTAACTCATACCTCTAATGTGAGTGGCAGAGCTCCTACTCAGTTTTCCAAGTTGGGTGATTAACTAGTGAATATGTAGCAATTGCGTTATTTGCAAGCCATAAACTATGTCTATCTCCATTGCATAATACTGCCTCTACAAAATGTAAGACGTTTTTTGCTTTTGCATAGGGCATAAAAACGTCTTACATTTTGCTAGGTAGGGACTATAATCGTATAAACCTACCAACATACATACAGATATAAAATTTGGAACTGAGAAGACACGCTGGGGTACCATTGTATTCGACACTTACCACATTCTATAGTTTGTCCCCAGTAAAAGTACATGTTGCAGGACTCATGCAAGAAACTTAACGGTCACTGCATTAGATTCACTCTGTCAGAAAACAGAACATTGTGCCAAAGCTCATTTTATTAAAAACAAATAGCTTACATCCATATGTTATTTTTTCTCTTCGCCGTCGGAATCAGACTCTGCGAAGACGGTTTCTGGCTGAGTTTGAGCATATGCTGGCGCAATAAACTTCGGGTCATTCTTCGCAGCATCAGCATATTCCAAAATTGCCTCTCTTGGATCTTCATCCATCCAGGTCTCCTTAATTAAACCACCTTCCTGTTACAAATAAATTGAGAAAATTATGTGTCATCAACTGAAAGCAGGTATACTTTGGGAGGAAACACACTAGAATACACAAATAACGTAAATTTACCATACATATAAAACAGAAGGGATGATTAATGTGTATATTACCTTCATGAGATACTGTGTCAGCAAGCTGCCTTTTGTTGTGCCAATTTTACCACCAAACCCTGGACCACTAACAGGCGCTTCTGGTTTGTGCGATTTGAGGGGGTCTTTCATCATCTTCTCTCTTTGGCGTTTACGGCTTGGTTGATCTCTGAATAGAGGCAGTGCATGTGGGTTGTGTATTAAAGGTTGCACCTCATAATCATCAACAGATTTTTTCCTTGGTGCTCGTCCAACACATACAAGAGCTCCCCTCTGACTAACAGAAGGATCATACAAGATATGAGTCCCACCTTCCTTCTTGTCCCCAACTGTTGCGAACACCTACAGAAATAGTAGAGGTTCAAAAACTCAATAATATCCTAAAAACAGTATTCAGCACCAGCATATCCAAGTACTAATGAATAACCTGATTAATCCTTGGATGCCAGAGTGACCTTATCACGCTGTAATGTGGTGAAATTCCCACCCTTGATACAAGCTCTAGTTTCCTTCTATCAAAGAAGCAAAGTAGGCCTCCATTTCTGCCATCTTTCTCAACAGAGGTTCCTGTAAAAATAAGTTGCTCGTCTGAACTAAATGAAGCATTTGTCTCCGCATAGTTATTAGGCAGACCGTCGAACACTTTCAAAGGAGTCTTCATTTTCCTCAAATCCCATATCTACATAAAATTACCAATGCAATACCATAATTAGAAATAATATATACAGTATAAGGAAGAGAAGACCAATGCTGCAGTTCTTATCATTATCATAGATTCACAAGATAACAGTAGACCCAAACAGCAAAAGTACCTAACTGAGTCTGATAACTGAACACATTGCAGGTTGCTAGGTTGGAATCGATAAATTAGTACTAATCATGGCTAATGAACCTTCCTTTACACCATTTTTTAATCCAGCCCCCAGCGGCGGCCCTCCAAAAGCACAAAAGACATTTTACCCCCCCCCCCCCCCCCCCCCCCCCCCCCCCACACACACACAACCCCGTATCAATTCGTTCCTTTCTCCCTCACCCCGATAGCTTCCAACGACAGAAATCTCCAACACGCTTAGCCCCCCCCCCCCCCCCACACACACACCCACACACAACCCCGTATCGATTCGTTCCTTTCTCCCTCACCCCGATAGCTTCCAACGACAGAAATCTCCAACACGCTTAGCCCCCCCCCCCCAATCTAGCTCCACCGCCACCGATGGATCTCCGGCCGGAGGAACGGATCCTCCTCCAACCGCACCCCATTGGCCAGAGGGCACGGTCCCTGCCGACCCTCCCGGATCTGCTCGTCAGCCTCCCCCTGCAGTGTGGTCGCCTGGTGGGCGTGCTTATGCCTGAGCTGTGCGTGTGCTCATGCCTGAGCTGTGCGTGCATGTGAGTGAGAGGTGGGCGAGCTGGGTGTGGTGTGCTAGCGTGAGCTGGCTGGGAGTGGTGTGTGTGGTGGCTGTAAACTGATGTGCTGTGAATTGCTATTGCATATGAACTGTGCCTATGAACTGATGCTTGTGAATTGCTATTGCACATGAACTGCTCCATGGGCTTCTCGGCTCTGTGCTGTGAACTGTGAATTTGCTGTGGATCTAAAAATAGAACTACTATGTTGTATGTGATGTTGATGCTATGCTTTGTGCTGCTGCTCTGCTATGTTTTCATTGTTATGCAAATTGATGACTGGCTATGCAGACGTCATTTCCTTTCAAGGCTGAAACTGATCATAGGCCAACCAAGTACTTGACATGGTCGGTTGCTTTCAAATGCGGAAATCAGATTTAGTAACGTCATATTTTATTATATCTCTGACAAGTACTAAGTTTTATCTTATGTGCAGGTTCACAGGGCAATTAGAGCTTTCCACAAAGGACCTCCAGCGAACATAAAGGAGCTTCTGATCACGATTGGAGGAGCAAATGTTGATGGACTCTCGATCCCAGTACAACCAAAGCCCAAGCGTAAGAAGGCAAGTGCAATTCCTTGGAGTCCATCTAAGTACAGAAAAATAATGTGCCAAAGGACTTCAATGATGATATTCTCACCATTATGGAAGATGTTGCCAAGTGTGGGGCATTCGAGACTAGTAATGAGTACTACATGGCTACAAAGTTGTTTGCTAAACCGTCAAATCGCAGCTTCTTTTATGCAATGAAGACAAATGAGGGGAGACTCAATTGGCTCAAGAGACAGTGTGAGGGAAAGGAAGGAGTAATTTCTCCTCATGTGGACTGCTATGTATCTTTATATATTTCCTTGCTTAGCTTTGAACTGTTATGAAGTGAGCCTATATTCCATCGGGCCAACAGGCCAGCACATATACATGAAGGGAAATAAGCAAAGAAGCCCCTATACAATATGATAACTACACACACAGCACAACCCTGTTCTAACACCCCCCCTCAAACTCAAGGGGGATCTTGGACACCGAGTTTGGACAGGAAAAAGCTGTGTTGGGACCGTGTCTGAGCTTTCGTCAGAAAATCAGCAAGCTGAAGCTCCGAGGGCACATACTGAGGGGCCACAATTCTGTCTTGCACCTGAGAACGAGTGTAGGAGGCATCAACACCGATGTGCTTGGTGAGCTCATGCTTAACAGGATCACGGGCAATGCTGAGTGCCCCAGTGCTGTCGGAGAGCAGAGGGGTCGGTGTAGCAGTGGAAACACCAAAATCCTGAAGAAGCCATCGTAGCCAAGTAATTTCTGCAGTCACGGACGCCATAGCTCGCAGCTCAGCCTCAGCACTGGAGCGAGATACAGCATTCTGCTTCTTGGTCTTCCAGGCAATCAGGGAGGAGCCAAGAAAAACACAATAGGCAGAGAGAGAGCGGCGATCAGTGGGATCGCTGGCCCAGGTAGCATCACAGTAGGCCTGAAGCTGAAGAGAGCTGGAGCGAGGGAAGAATAAGCGACGAGTCATGGTACCACGAAGGTAACGAAGAACACGAAGAAGGTGACTGTAGTGAAGTTGAGTGGGAGCAGAGACAAACTGACTTAGAATGTGCACAGCATAAGAAATGTCAGGACGAGTGATGCCTAGATAGACAAGGCTCCCAACAAGATGGCGGTAGCGTGTGGGATCTGCAAGGGGTTCACCCTCACCAGGACGAAGATGGAGACCAAACTCCATAGGAGTGTCAACCGTGCGCTGATCAGTGAGGCAGGCACGAGTGAGAAGATCTTGGATGTACTTCTCTTGAGAGAGATAAATACCCTCAGGGGAAGAAATGATCTCAAGTCCAAGAAAGTAGCGAAGAGAACCCAAATCAGTCATCAAGAATTGCTCATGTAGACGTTTCTTCACAAAATCAATGAATTGGTGGTCAGCCCCTGTGATAATCATGTCATCAACATAGAGTAGTAAAAGGGTGCGACCGCGAGGAGAAGTGTGAATAAACAGAGCAGGATCATGAACACTAGCAGAGAACCCGATCCTTGTGATGACGGCGGAGAAACGCTCAAACCAGGTACGAGGAGCTTGTTTCAGCCCGTAAAGAGCGCGCCGAAGGCGACAGACAGTGCCATCAGAGACAGTATAGCCAGGAGGCGGCTGCATATAGACCACTTCCCGCAGCTCACCATTCAAGAAGGCATTCTTGACATCTAATTGAGAGATGGACCACTGCCGAACAGCAGCAACAGCCAAAAGAGTGCGAACAGTGGTCATGTGAGCAACAGGAGCAAAAGTCTCATCATAGTCACGACCATACTCCTGCTGGAAGCCACGCGCAACAAGACGAGCTTTGTAGCGCACGAGAGAACCATCTGAATGTGTCTTAACCTTGTAGACCCATTTGCAAGTGATGGGTCTAACGCCTGTAGGCAGGGGTACAAGGTCCCAAGTGCCTGTGCGCTCAAGAGCATGAATTTCCTCTGCCATAGCATGCTGCCATTCAGAATGAGCAGCAGCCTCACGATACGTAGACGGCTCAACAAGAGTGGTAGCAGCAGCAACATAGTACGCAGGAGGCTGGAGAGTGTGGCGATCACGCAGATTATACCGAGGAGCAGGAGGGGTAGGTGGTTCTGAAGGAATGGGACCCAACAGGGAAGGAGTGGAAGTGGAAGTGGGCGCATCCGAGGGAGAAGGGTGCCGAGCACGACGGGAGTAGACAAAAGGAAGCGGAGAGAGAGGGGAAGTGGAAGGTGGCGCATCAGAGGGAGAAGGGTGTTGAGCACGACGGGAGTAGGTAAAAGGAAAAGGAGAGAGAGTGGATGGCTCAACCCGAGTAGGAGAGTCAGGAATAGAAACCTCATCCTGTGTAAGCTGAAGCTCATGAGCAGACACAGGTGAAAGGCTAGGAGTGGACCTACCAGGTGACGATAAAGGTGAAGAATCAGGTAGAGTCAAAAAAGAGAGAGGCTTGACTAACGACTCGGTTGTGGCAGTAGAAGAATGACGAGGGTAGAAGGAGCGAGACTCATCAAAAGTGACATCTTTGGAGATTCTCAGTCTTCGAGCAATAGGGTCCCAGCAACGGTAACCTTTGTGCTCCAAACTGTAGCCAAGGAAAACACATTCAACAGATTGAGCAGTCAATTTGGTGCGTTCATGAGGGTGGAGAAGAACAAAACAGGCACAACCAAACAGGCGTAGACCACTATAATCAGCTGGACCATCACCTAGATGATCAACTGGTATCCCTCCCTGAAGAGCAACAGAAGGCTGAATATTAATGAGATAAACAGCGGTAGAGACAGCCTCAGCCCAAAAGTGCGGGGGAACAGCAGAAGATAAAAGAAGAGCCCGAGCAGTCTCAAGGACGTGACGATGTTTGCGTTCAGCCACCCCATTTTGAGCGTGTGCACCAGGACAGGAATACTGAGGAAGGGTACCCTGTTCAGCAAGGAAACCACGAAGCGCACGAGATAAGTACTCGCCAGCCGAATCAGCACGAAAAACTCGAACAGAGGAATCATACTGAGTGCGAACCATGGTAGCAAACGACTTGTAAATTTGAAGCACTTGACTACGAGATGACATAAAGTAGATCCAAGTGTGGCGAGAAAAATCATCAATGAAAATTATATAATATTTGTGACCCCCTTTGAAACAAAGGGGGCAGGACCCCATACATCAGAGTGAACAAGTTCAAAAGGTCGTTGAGAAACAGAATTACTAGAGGGATATGGAAGTTGTATCTGCTTGCCAAGCTTACAACCCATACAAGTTAGTGAACTATCACCAGATACAGACCCTAGAACACCACTCCTAACCAAAGAAGACAAGTGGGAGCCACAAATGTGACCCAATCGATGATGCCACTGAGCGAAGGATGTGGTGGAGGTGGCAGCTGAAGCAAAAGGGGTGGTGATGTCCGACTGGCTAGAGGACGCAGCGGAAGGAAGGCGCAGCCAATCGAGCTCCCAAAGGCGCTGAGAGTCATGGCGCCGAGGACCGATCCCAACCAGAGTCCCCGTACGACGATCCTGAACACAACAAGAGTCAGAATCCAGAATAACACGACAACCCAAGTCAGTAAGTTGACCAGCAGATAGAAGTTGCATAGTCAGTTTAGGAACATGAGAAACGGCAGGGACATGAAAAGAAGACGTGGAAAGAGTCCCTCTTGCGGCAACAGAAAGAGAAGTGCCATCTGCAGTCTGAACTGTAAGAGGAGAAGGCACGGAATTGACAGCACAAAGATGATCTCTGTGTGGTGTCATGTGGAAGGAGGCCCCAGAATCAAGAATCCAGGGCAAAGATGTACCTGACGAAGAGTGCGGTGGTGGACCAGACGTCTGACCAGCAGAACCAGCAGAACCTGAGGATGGTGCAGAAGCAGTAAGGCGGCGCAGCAAGGTGAGCATCTCCTGGTGAACCTTCTCAAGGGAGCCCTCACGAGAATTAGAGGAGCCTCCCGAGTCCTTTTGACGACGGCCACCACGGCGACCCTGTTTCCTCCTCTTGATGCACTCCGTGATCATGTGACCATCCTGCTTGCAGTAGTTGCAGAAAGCACTAGTGGAGGTTGCTGCCACCTGTGTAGAAGAGGGCACACCAGGCAGCGGTGGTGGAACGCGGGCAGCCAGGACTGCTGAAGAGGATGGCAATAAGCCCGTGCTCCGTAGGCGCACCTCCTCAGATCGCACCTCAGCAAGGGCCTCCAGAGTAGAGAGCCGAGGATGGCGTGCCAATAGCTGAGCACGACTCTGCTCGAACTCCGGCCGGAGGCGAGTGAGGAAGTCGTAGAGGCGACGAACCTCCAGCTTAGCTTGTTGCCGCACACAACACTGACATCTGCGACAAACATCAGCTCCCAGAGAGTCCAATTGGCGCCACACCGCCGACATCTCCTTGTAGAAATCATCCACAGTAGCATCTCCCTGTTGTAGTTGTTGCTCTTGACGAACAACAGAGAGATACATGGCATCCCCTGTAGACTCATAGCGATGGCGAAGGTGCTCCCACATCTGATATGCAGTGGTAAGGGCCACCACATCCATGGTGAGATCAACATCCATGCTGTTCACCAAGATAGAAGAGGCTCGAGCATCATCATTTGTCCATTGCTTGTATAAGTGGAGTTGATTCTGATACTCTTCAGTGGCCTCTTCAAAAGCATCTAGCATCTCACGTTGCTTGGTTTCATCGGCATCAACAGGGAAGGCCAACTCAGCTGGAGGAGTGGGCAGCAGGGGACAAGGCAGAGCACCAGAGAGGTGCTCCCAGACCAGCTGGCCCCTCATGTGCAGCTTCATGTGCTGCACCCAGTCCCTGTAGTTCTGTCCGTTGAAGATAACAGGACATCGTGGGACTGGGACAGCACCGGTGGTGGTGGAGGGCGCCATTGCAGCAGAGCAGCAACAGCAGCTCGTTGAAGACCAGCAGCAGCAGGAGGCACAGCTTGATGGCAGCAGCAGACCAGGAGGAGAAGAGCAGCAGCAGTCGCACTTTGAAGAGCAGCAGCAGCAGCTCGTTGAAGAAGAGCAGCAGCAGCAGCAGAGAAGAGGAGGGGAGAGGCTCGATGAAGAGAGGAGCGGCGGCCGGCGGCGGCCGCGGCGGCGGCCGCGGCGACCAGAGGCGGCGGCGGCGGCTGGGGAACCTAACCCTAGCTCTTATACCATGTTATGAAGTGAGCCTATATTCCATCGGGCCAACAGGCCAGCACATATACATGAAGGGAAATAAGCAAAGAAGCCCCTATACAATATGATAACTACACACACAGCACAACCCTGTTCTAACATGAACATCCTAAAATCTGTATTTGTTTGCTTAGCCGAGAACAGTTTGAATTGTGTATTTGCATCCTGATTGAGACCTTGTTTAACTATAGTGGTAATGTAATGAAAACCTTGTATTTGACAACCAACCGATGGTTTCATGTAATATATAATTAGCAGAATATGTTTGATCTGTTCAAATGCATCACTCCCTCCGTTTTTATTTACTACACATATTAGTTTTGACTAAGTTTATAGAAAATAATATGAACTTTCACAATAAAAAATATATATGATGTGAAAAATATTCAATGATGATTCTAATGGTATTGATTTGGTATCGCGGATGTTAATAATTTTTGTATAAACTTGGCCAAAGTTTGACTTGAGACGAAACTAATATGCAGAGTAAATAAAAACGGAGGGAGTATCATATAGCCAATATGCCAAAATCATTTAAATACACTGTCTATGACATCAAACAATTGTAATTTCAGTTAAAAACCATGAAAACCGACAATCTGCGACAAAAAGAGCTCTTAATCAAGTCATTTCGATTATAACAGTACAATCAGCACCTATTCCCAATCTACAGAACAACAGAGGACATTATGGTCATTTTAGCACGCTTCTGCAGCAGCTGTAGCTGCTACAGCGCAACTACCAAACGCCTGTATCTTGGCTCCAATCTTTCAGCCGCAGCTATAGCTGCTCCTTTCAGCCGGAGCTGTTGCAGCTGCAGCTGTGGAAGTTGCAGCTATAACAAGCATGCCCTAAGCAGAAGTACTGTTGAGAAATGTAGGTGACATCTCAAGGCTTACTGGACTGATGCTTAACCTAAATACTGAACAACTTTTCAGTGTGTAAGAGTATGACGGCATAGGCGGATTGCAGATAATGAATTTAAACATGCAGACATGGATCATGTTAACAGACCAGATACATTACCTTTAGAGTACTATCCATACTTCTTGACAGAAGAATCTGCCCATCAGTAGAAAACTTAACCCCAGTGATATCTTCTGTATGTGCTTTTTCAACATGAATATCTGGTCTGCTTCCCCATCCAGTCTTTATGGTCCAGAGCTACAAAAGACATATGAGGTCATACAATGTATTAACCAAACCATCTAATTAAACTCAAAGTGATAGGACAGTTTAGAGATTGTGCAATATATGAAGTACCTGAATGGAACCATCCCCCACGCCAGCAACAATCCGCTTGCCTTCATGATCCCATGCACATGAAGTAACAGGAATTCGCATTGGTCTTTTTAACTTTGGTTTGATGACCTATTGAAAATGTAATGACAAAAATTCAGTATTCGACAATAGAAAATGGTAGGAGCTTCAATCATACTACATAACAAGTGGTTCAACTTTAAGCAAATGTTGGTGCAAAAATGAACAAATATCAGAGCATTTCAGGGTTATTATATTACTGGGACCTTCTCCTCAAAATGATGCACTGCTATCTAGCGAATAGAACGATTAGTTCAACGTACCTGCTTTTGACTGCTAAAGTCTGAAACATCCCAGAGACGTAATGATCCATCTTCCGATGAGGTCAATATAGTTTCTTTTGACTTGGGATTCCATTCACCACCAGTTAGTCCAGAAATGTGACCCTTTGTATTCTTCAGATCACGGATATACATATCACCCTTAACAAACTCACCAAGTGAAAGCCCGTCTCGGTCATATATCTGTTAGGAGACATAATGATAAATAACATGGTATTGATTTCTAGGCGTCACAGTTTTTGGTGATTCAGGAAGATAGCAAACCAGAATACCTTGGCCTGAGCTGAACCCGTGACACATAAGAATCGGTCCGATGTTGGACTCCAGCTTAGGCTACGAACTTGATGCCCCTCACAAGGTTCTAATTGCCTAAATGACTGTAGCTTCGAGTTCATGCCTTGGAAGTCATACATCCGTATTGTATAATCATAGCTGCCAGAGAGCACTCGGGATCCTGTAGGGTCAACAGCAAGGGCTGAGACAACCTGCAAATGAAATAAATGATTATTAAAACCAGCAAAATAGATTTACTTGAAACTAGCAATGTAACCCGGACGACTCTTCATAGCATCACAGGAGGCACCATTGAGGATCACCCCAAGAGCACGCAAGTTGATATTCGACTAAATTTGTCAATTCTAAGGTTGGCTAGCTAGGTGAAAAGCCTTTTAGTTTTAGCCTCTTTTTTTTCTGCTGTTCTTTTTCTTTGTCAGACTAGGTATATTTGTTGCCTTTTTTATTTGTTTTTTTGAGTTGTAGACTTTTAGTTGTAAGGCCCGCATCATCTTGAAGTTTTTCTTCTAATAAAAAATGGCATGCACTCTGTGTTCGAGAAGAAAAAATATTGAGGATGTACTCAGCTTTACCATGGATTGGACATTGCGCTGTTTCTAGACAACTCATTCTGTTTGAACATGGCTAGAGTTGGCACGATATACTCCAAATTTTGTTCATGCCTCGTTTGGGGTCTTGATAGAAATTCTTTACAGAAAACTTTATGCAGTATAACTCCGCTTATGTTGTCTCAACATAGCCGGTCCCAAGCCCGGGTAAAGGAGGAGGGTTGTGATAGGCTTGGCGAGCCAACGTAAAAACTCAGCCACTCTTATGGAGATGAAACCCAAAAGATTTTCGTTGGGGCGTAACCCTCTCAGCGACGCGCTACATCGGAACCCGGGTGTGGTGGAAAATGGGCAAGGGCCGGGCCGTCACCCCCAAGGTGGCGCGTTGTATCTTGATCCGGATACGGTGGCAAGTGAGCGAGGATCAGGTCGTCGCATCCTTAGTGGCGCGCTACATCGCCGCCCGGATGTAGTGCAAAATGGGCAAGGGTCTTCGCATTTGACTCGACGAGTGCGAAGGGTAAGGAAGCTAGCCGAGCCTAGGAGGATTCGCTTAGGTAGCTGGAACGTAGGGTCTCTGACAGGGAAACTTCGGGAGCTAGTTGATGCAGCGGTGAGGAGAGGTGTTGATATCCTTTGCGTCCAAGAAACCAAATGGAGAGGACAGAAGGCGAAGGAGGTGGAGGATACCGGCTTCAAGCTGTGGTACACAGGGACGGCTGCAAACAGAAATGGCGTAGGCATCTTGATCAACAAGAGCCTCAAGTATGGAGTGGTAGACGTCAAGAGACGTGGGGACCGGATTATCCTGGTCAAGCTAGTAGTTGAGGACTTGGTTCTCAATGTTATCAGCGCGTATGCCCCGCAAGTAGGCCACAATGAGAACACCAAGAGGGAGTTCTGGGAAGGCCTGGAAGACATGGTTAGGAGTGTACCGATTGATGAGAAGCTCTTCATAGGAGGAGACCTCAATGGCCACGTGGGTACATCTAACACAGGTTTTGAAGGGGCGTACGGGGGCTTTGGCTATGGCATCAGGAATCAAGAAGGAGAAGATGTCTTAAGCTTTGCTCTAGCCTACAACATGATTGTAGCTAACACCCTCTTTAGAAAGAGAGAATCACATCTGGTGACTTTTAGTAGTGGCCAACACTCTAGCCAGATTGATTTCATCCTCTCGAGAAGAGAAGATAGGCGTGTGTGCCTAGACTGTAAGGTGATACCTGGAGAGAGTGTTGTACCCCAGCATAAGCTGGTGGTTGTTGACTTCCGCTTTCGGATTCGTGTCCAGCGGGATAAGCGTGCCAAAGTCGCTAGAACGAAGTGGTGGAAGCTCAAGGGGGAGGTAGCTCTAGCGTTCAAGGAGAGGGTCATTAAGGAGGGCCCTTGGGAGGAAGGAGGAGATGCGAACAATGTGTGGACGAAGATGGCGACTTGCATTCGTAAGGTGGCCTCAGAGGAGCTTGGAGTGTCCAGGGGAAGGAGAAGCGAAGATAAGGATACCTGGTGGTGGAATGATGATGTCCAGAAGGCGATTAAAGAGAAGAAAGATTGCTTCGAACGCCTATACCTGGATAGGAGTGCAGACAACATAGAGAAGTACAAGATGGCGAAGAAGGCCGCAAAGCGAGCTGTTGGTGAAGCAAGGGGTCAGGCATATGAGGACCTCTACCAACGGTTAGGCACGAAGGAAGGTGAAAGGGACATCTATAAGATGGCCAAGATCCGAGAGAGGAAGACGAGGGATATTGGCCAAGTCAAATGCATCAAGGACGAAGCAGGCCAACTCTTGGTGAAGGACGAGGAGATTAAGCATAGATGGCGGGAGTACTTCGACAAGCTGTTCAATGGGGAGAATGAGAGTTCTACCATTGAACTGGACGACTCCTTTGATGAGATCAGCACGCGTTTTGTGCGGCGAATCCAGGAGTCTGAGGTCAAGGAGGCTTTAAAAGGGATGAAAGGAGGCAAGGCGACGGGCCCTGATTGTATCCCCATTGAGGTGTGGAAAGGCCTCGGGGACATAGCGATAGTATGGCTAACCAAGCTTTTCAACCTCATTTTTCGGGCAAACAAGATGCCAGAAGAATGGAGACGGAGTATATTAGTATCAATCTTCAAGAACAAGGGGGATGTTCAGAGTTGTACTAATTACCGTGGAATTAAGCTGATGAGCCATACAATGAAGCTATGGGAGAGAGTCATTGAGCACCGCTTAAGAAGAATGACAAGCGTGACCAAAAATCAGTTTGGTTTCATGCCTGGGAGGTCGACCATGGAAGCCATTTTCTTGGTACGACAACTTATGGAGAGATATAGGGAGCAAAAGAAGGACTTGCATATGGTGTTCATTGACTTGGAGAAGGCCTATGATAAGATACCGCGGAATGTCATGTGGTGGGCCTTGGAGAAACACAAAGTCCCAGCAAAGTACATTACCCTCATCAAGGACATATACGATAATGTTGTGACAAGTGTTCGAACAAGTGATGTTGACACTGATGACTTCCCGATTAAGATAGGACTGCATCAAGGGTCAGCTTTGAGCCCTTATCTTTTTGCATTGGTGATGGATGAGGTCACAAGGGATATACAAGGAGATATCCCATGGTGTATGCTCTTTGCGGATGATGTGGTGCTAGTTGACGATAGACGGACGGGGGTAAATAGGAAGTTAAGAGTTATGGAGACAAACCTTGGAATCGAAAGGGTTTAGGCTTAGTAGAACTAAAACCGAGTACATGATGTGCGGTTTCAGTACTACTAGGTGTAAGGAGGAGGTTAGCCTTGATGGCCAGGTGGTACCTCAGAAGGACACCTTTCGGTATTTGGGGTCAATGCTGCAGGAGGATGAGGGTATTGATGAAGATGTGAACCATCGAATCAAAGCCGGATGGATGAAGTGGCGCCAAGCTTCTGGCATTCTCTGTGACAAGAGAGTGCCACAAAAGCTAAAAGGCCAGTTGTACAGGACGGCAGTTCGACCCGCAATGTTGTATGGCGCTGAGTGTTGGCCGACTAAAAGGCGACATGTTCAACAGTTAGGTGTGGCGGAGATGCGTATGTTGAGATGGATGTGTGGCCACACGAGGAAGGATCGAGTCCGGAATGATGATATACGAGATAGAGTTGGGGTAGCACCAATTGAAGAGAAGCTTGTCCAACATCGTCTGAGATGGTTTGAGCATATTCAGCGCCGGCCTCCAGAAGCTCCGGTGCATAGTGGACGGCTAAAGCGTGCGGAGAATGTCAAGAGAGGGCGGGGTAGACCGAATTTGACATGGGAGGAGTCCGTTAAGAGAGACCTGAAGGATTGGAGTATCACCAAAGAGCTAGCTATGGACAGGGGTGCGTGGAAGCTTGCTATCCATATGCCAGAGCCATGAGTTGGTTGCGAGATCTTATGGGTTTCACCTCTAGCCTACCCCAACTTGTTTGGGACTAAAGGCTTTGTTGTTGTTGTTTGTTGTTGTAAAACTTTATGCAGTATGTGACACACGTCGAGAAAATTTCTTAGAATAACACCGTGTGAAACAAACAGTGAAACAGAAGGTGAGCTTCCACAGCTTATCTTCAAGGATGAGCTTAATTCGGCTAAATCATTTGTGAAAGAACTAAGAAACCTGAGAGCTCCCACAACTATCCAGAACTAATCGAGCAAACCTAGTTGTCCAACCACATCAACCTTAACAATTCCAAAGGTAAAACAACTCAGTTGTAGAAAAGGAAATAATTCTGGGCGTGGTTACCTTGGTGTGCCCCCGCAGAACAATTTCGTTGCTGAGAGGAATCCTGCCGAAATCATCCCCATCATCATCCATATCATC
Source organism: Triticum aestivum (assembly GCF_018294505.1). Lineage (NCBI taxonomy): Eukaryota > Viridiplantae > Streptophyta > Magnoliopsida > Poales > Poaceae > Triticum > Triticum aestivum. The sequence continues at coordinate 254,407,979 of NC_057794.1, forward strand.
GTCGTCGTCATCCTCGTCGTCGTCGTCCTCGTCATCCTCATCCCCCTCCTTCGACGGTGGCGGCCGAGGCGGCCCAACCATGCTGCCGTCCTCGTCCTCCACCTCCGCGTGCGCAGACGGCCGCTGTGGCGGCCGAGGCGGCCCAATCAGACCGCCACCCTCCTCGTCATCCTCCTGGATAGGAGCCAATTCCTTGGGCGGCCTAGGGGGTCCGACAACGGCGCCACCGACATCGTCCTCCTCGGCGGCGGCAGAGGTGGAGGGGTTGGAGCTAGGGTTTTGGGGCTTGCGGAGGGTGGAGGAGTGGGAGGCGGCGCTGGGGCGGGTGGGCGCCTTGCCAAATGAGGTCGGGAAGAAGGCGCGCATCATCGCCTCCTCGTCCATCTCGCCGCCGTCCGCCATAGGTCACTCGTCGCCGGCGAGTTCGGGAATAGAGATGGGTGCTGCCGCGAGTTTTTCTTTTTTCGACGAGCGTTCGAGCGCACGGGCTCTGTGTCCGGGCCTCTATAGCCGAACTGATCGAGCCACCGCTGGCTGCTCGTAGCGAAGGTCTCAAATTCGTGTCGTGTTCGTCCGACAATCCTACAAGGTAACTTTCCTAACTGCTCCCTCGTTCCCGGTTTACAGGCTCATCTCAAAAATATCGGTTTCCCGTTTTATAAGTCTCAATTTGATTGTTTCTCATTACATGATCATATTTCAAGATGCAATAATTCATTACATACAAGAATTGTGAGAAACTTGACCAATGCATGTACTTCATGCATGCATGCATGCATTGCAATTAATGCATTGGTAAACACAATTCTTTAAAAAAAACAAGCGCATTAATTGAGTGCTTTAACAAACCATAAAAATTATTCCACCACTCATCATCTACCTTGGTTGATGAGATTTTTGAATTGAGCCATATAAACCGAAAATGAGGTAGTAATTAACTTCACCCCGATATAGGGCAGGAGCTGAAGCCAAGCACAACAGAGTGTTACAAGATATGGAGACACAAGTCACAGCACAGATGAACGAGATGCTAGAAAAAGAGTATACCCTCGAGGAAGTTAAGAAACAATTGAGGAAATGGGGGATCTTAAAACCCCCCGATGCGGATGGTATACCAACGACTTTTTATAAGAGATTCTAAAGTACGGTGGGTGATGCGGTTACACAAAAAGTGTTACATGTCTTGCGAGGCGGCTGTATACCAGAGGGATGGAACGAAACAATTGTTGTGCTTATCCCAAAGGTGCGAAACCTTGATCGAATCAAAGATCTACACCCTATTAGCCTCTGCAATGTGGTGTACAAACTTGTGTCAAAAGTTATTGCCAACAGGCTCAAGATGCTCTTGGATGAGCTAATCTCTGACAACCAGAGTGCATTTATGCCGGGAAGATTGATATCGGATAATACTATTCTTGCATATCTATAACTGCAGAAGTGCAGATTTCGACCTCAGAGGATGACACATCTAGCGTGCGATGCACGGCTCCCGTGCGAATTCGTCCCCGACCTCGGAGCGTCGCTCCTGATTTTCCGGCCGGGGTTCCTCCTCCGGCGAAGGGGACGGCTGGCCCTACTCAACGCCGACGAGGTGACGGTAGACGCGCGAGGCTGGCGCGATGACATGGTCCTCAACGTGGGTGGCGTGGTACAATTCCCATGTCATATCGCAAAAATTGTGGCGCACGGGGAGACGGCGTGGTCACGATGCAAGTCCCGAGGTGAGTAATGGTAGACGAGGGGAGCGGAGGGGATATTATACCCCAGGACTGCCCGACTTCTCTCATTTCCCCTCCTCGCTCTCCATTCGACCATCTCTCTCGCGCTCTGCTCTCCCCCGCTCCACCATGCCGCGGGTTAGGGTTCGATGTCGACCCGCGAGCAGCAGATTTGGGCGCTCGCCGACGGCGATGAGGTGCGGTTGGGACGGCTGAGGGAGATCAACAGGTGGTTCCCGAAGGCGAAGATGCTCAACGACGTTGCGGGGATGGTGCGCGACAAGCTCGACGAGGAGGAGATCCAGCGTTGCTTCCGCAACTACGACAGGCAGCCGGCGATGGGGTCCTGCTTTGGGCGATGCTCGAGGTGAAATCCCCAATCCCGGAGCAGAAGCGCAAGTGGAAGGTCTTTAGATCCCTCTGCTACAGCCAGATCCAGCCGCAGCCACCGCCATCGCCGCCGTCGCCGATGGAGGTGGTGATGGGGCTGCCGGTGCCTGGTTCGCGGATGGCTCTGATTATGATCGAGGAGGACGGCGAGGAGGTGGTGACGCCAAGGAGGAAGCAGAAGAGGATCGTGACGGAGCTGCCGAGGCGCTCTCCGCGCTTCCCCAGGCGCTTGCAGGGCCTTCTCGCCCTTTCCCGCCTCTAGTAGGGGCCTCGCCGACTGGCAGCCGCTTTTGGTTGCTGGCCGGAGAGGGCTCCGATGAGGAGGGTGTCGTGGTTTTGTCACGGCAGATGTCCTCGTGAAAGGACTTAGTCGTGGAGCCATCGCAACGGGTTAGCTTGAATGGGTTAAAGCGGACACAGGGACGCAAGAGAGTTTATACTAGTTCGGCCCCTTCGATGAAGGTAAAAGCCTACGTCTAGTTGTGATGGAATTGATGGGGTTTCGATGACTAGGGAGCAAACAAGCTTCGCCTAAGTCTCGAGTTGTTGTCTGTTGTCCTTGAACCGCCGCGGGTCGTCCCCTTATATACACGGGTGACGCCCGTCGGTTCACAGAGTCCCAATACCGACTCATAGATGTGTCCGGTTTGGTCTCTACTTATTCCTAACTTACAATACAAATTACATACCAACGCCGGTTTACGGCAACAGGCCTTGAACCGACTATGGGCCTTGAGCCCTCATCTGCCTTCTTGGGCTTTAACATAGTTAACTACTGACGAAGTTAACCCGGTCCAGATATGCCGATTTACACCCAGTAGTGATATCCCCAACATTAGGCCCCAGATTGATTTGAACAGGTTCATGTCAATCCTTAGCAAAAATCTTCATCTTCAACATCTTCTTGTAGTTTGTTGAACCGCCGTGATGTCATCTTCTCTGGTCGTTGTAAACCGGCGTGACGTCACCTGTTATAAAGAACCTTATCCATGATACCTTTTTTGTTTAATAGGTCTGCGACAATTAAGGCGACAACTTTGGTTCCAAACCCACGGTCCCTTGATTTTCGCGCCTGACACATGTCCCTTGCCTTATAAATAGGACCGAAGGGTCATTTCTTTTTCCCCTTCGTGCCCTTCTGCTTCGTCTTCCCTCGTCGTCCAGCTTCGGAGCTCCGCCGCCGTGGACGACCTCTGCTCCAACCTTGGCCGCTGCATCACCCTAATTGTACCAGAGCATCGCGGCGACCTTTTGTTTCTTCCTCGGCTCCGGTGAGTTCTTCACCTTTTCCTTCGTAGGTCCGCTCTAGGGTTTCCAAGTTCTTCAGTGTTCATCCTCTGCTTCGTACTCATATGATAGATCTTAGATGAACCTGTGAACCTTTACTCTGTGTAGCGGTAGTTTTTAGCATCCGCCTTCACTTACATGCCTCAAGACCATAGATCTACCTGTATCTCTGCCCATTGATTCGGTACTGTTCTTTTTTGAACCTTGAATATTTTCCTTCTTTTCTGAACTTGCTTCAGATCCGTCGTTGTAGAGAAATCTTATGAAATCTGTTTCTGTACACTTACCCATCCGCAATCTCAACTGTTTCAATGCTTAGATCCGGCGGTTTAACTTTGTAGAAAAATTGCCAAACCGATATATACCATTAGTCCCCTTGTTGAACCGCCAGATGTTGTTGCTTCATAAAGCTCCGGTTTAGATAGAGCTGTCTCCGGTTTAACATTGTACATACCAGTGTACTTTAATCAATGCATTCTTGAACCGGAATCACCTATCTTGTAGATTTCATCATGGCCAAGCAAGTATATGAGTGCAACTGGGTTCCTTCTCGCGTCACAGAGACTCAACTGAACAATTTAGTCCTGATCGGCGCTTTAGGCAGCAAAAACACCATCCATTGGAGGGTCCCTGGCAAAGAATGCCCTCCCACACCTCAAGAAGGAGAGGTCGTTGTTTTCGTAGATCACTTAGCCCGGGGCTTTAAGCCGCCCGGTTCTAAATTTTACCAGGACGTTTTAGCCAATTTTCAACTCCGCCCACAAGACACTGGCCCCAACTCTGTTACAAACATGTGTCACTTCCAAGTGCTCTGTGAGGTGTTCTTTCAAGAGGAGCCCACAGTTGAGTTGTTCAGAGACTGTTTCCATCTAAACCGCCGTACTGAGTTTACTGACGGGTCCAATACGGAATTGGGTGGTGTGGCGATTCAGAAAAGGAAAGAGGTCACATACCCTCACGCCAAACTGCACAGCCACCCCAAAGAGTGGAATCAAACATGGTTCTATTGCAAAGACACCTCCCCTGCTGGTGAAAATCCTTTGCTTGGCTTTCGTCCGGAGCGGCTTAGCAATACACACCCCTTTCCACAAAGGTTGACTGCCAAGGAGAGAAGCAAATATGCTCCTCAACTGTCCAAGCTCAGAGCCTTCATGGCCAATGGTTTAACAGGAGTCGATCTCGCTCGCTGTTGGATATCATGGAGCATACTGCCCCTTAGTCAGCGCTCCGGTTTGATGTGCGAGTATACTGGCAGTGTTGATGACCCACTGCGACATGCTAACATCCAGCTCACCGACGAAGAAATCACAGAGGCTGTGAATAAAATGTTGAATGAACCGGAACACATCTGTGCTCGAACTGGCCTGCTTCCCTTCTGTGCCACCAACAAACTGCCAGTTGTAAGAGTTTGATTTTTCTTTTTACTGAACCTGTTATTGATATATCTGGTCATTGTTTAATATCAATGTCTGTTTAAATAGGGTAATGATCCGTTTTGGAGTAAGAAACTTCCACAGGAGAAGCCAGAAAAAACAGACAAACCGGAATGACCAACCCGGCCAAAGACTAAAGTCGTGAAACGGCCTGCTCATAAGAAGAAAACCACTGCATCTTCTGATCCGACCCCTGATGATGATGTGGGTAATCCGGACCTTGAGGTAGAGCTTGACTCACTTGGCTTATTTTTCATGCACCTTATTGATGATGATATTTGTCAGGATGATGCCAAAGCCAGCCATGCTGATGCTGCAGAGGTAATTATTCTCTCTTCCGATTCAGACCCTTTGCGTTCACTAAAAATCCATCAAGCAAACCGGAAGGTTAAATTTTCTCATCCTCTTGCTTACTTGGATCCCAAATTTCTTATGAAGACCCAACAGCACGAAGCTCGCCGCATAACCCGGCACAGCGGCCAGGTAGTTATCTCCGCCGGTTTACCGAACAGTCCGGTTCGGAAATGCCGTTCAGAGGTCTCTAATTTGCTTGTCAGTGCTTGTCCTAAAGCGGGCTATTTTCGTCAACCTCTTAATCCATCTGACTCCGATTATCAGGTTACTTCCCACTCATCCTCTGGCGAGTCATCGGCTACTCAGCTGCCACCGCTCAAAACGGTGCTTGGGTAAGCTATACTTATCACAATATTTCCGGTACATCACCTTGGAACATATGTTGTATTTGACTTTGTTATTCCTTTCAGGGCCAAGCCTAGGCCGAGCAAGAAGGCTCGCCTGGATAAAGCGGCCGAGGAGGACGCCGTCCCTGAACCGGGTAAAACACCGGATCTTGAAGCGACTATTCCTGAAGATATACCCAATGATCCACCACAGCAAGATGGCGATTTTATTGCTGAAGAAAGGCCTATTGATACCTCAAGTCCTGTCAACCAGCCCACAAGCCCCATCCGGTTTGGAAGATCCACCAGTCCATCCCAGCTTGCTGACAAAACGACTGCGCCAGTGCAAACCGGTGATGCTAAGGATGATGAAGTTGTAATTACTGGCATTGGCCGTACAGAGCCCAGCAACCCTGTTGTTTTATCCAAGCATACCGCCAAAGAAGAATTTGCTGCCATGGGCAAAGGCAGGTGGAATGTTGACTTGGCGACCTATGCTGCTCTGAATGCCCAAGATCTTCATTCTGGCTACCTGAACCGGCTGTATACCAGCCGTGATTATGAAGCTGGTCTGGTGAATATGATGAAAGAGAAATTTGAGGTAACTTTCATGTACTTTTTCCTATTTGTCACGGCAGATGTCCTCGTGAAAGGACTTAGTCGTGGAGCCATCACAACGGGTTAGCTTGAAGGGGTTAAAGCGGACACAGGGACGCAAGAGAGTTTATACTAGTTCGGCCCCTTCGATGAAGGTAAAAGCCTACGTCTAGTTGTGATGGAATTGATGGGGTTTCGATGACTAGGGAGCAAACAAGCTTCGCCTAAGTCTCGAGTTGTTGTTTGTTGTTTGTTGTCCTTGAACCGCCACCGGGTCGTCCCCTTATATACACGGGTGACGCCCGTTGGTTCACAGAGTCCCAGTACCGGCTCATAGATGTGTCCGGTTTGGTCTCTACTTATTCCTAACTTACAATACAAGTTACATACCAACGCCGGTTTACGGCTACAGGCCTTGAACCGACTATGGTCCTTGAGCCCTCATCTGCCTTCTTGGGCTTTAACATAGTTAACTACTGATGAAGTTAACCCGGCCCAGATAGGCCGGTTTACGCCGAGTAGTGATATCCCCAACAGAGGGGGAGGGGATTCTCTCTCCGACTTCTTCAGGTTCGTCCCCATCCAAATACTTAATCTCTACTTCGTTAATTGATGTAGATGAGATTATTAGGGGGTGAGGGGATCAGATAAGTTGGGGGAAAAGAGAAGCATATTAGGAAAATTCAGAAACTCCATAAAAATGAAAATGCAGAGAAAGAGTTTGAATCTGAAGGTTTAGCTGAGATTAAGAAACAGATAGGTTGGGATTTAGGGGTTGAGGTGGTGTTCGATGCTAAAACTATCCAAAATTACATGAGGCGTGGAAATTTCTAGCCCATTAATAATTGGTACGAGGAGGATTCCATTGACTTCGGTGAAATTGCTATCAGCGAAACTCCAATTGTACCCTGTAAAAAAGGGGAGGATGATGTAAGAGAGGAAAATGAGAATGAAAACCCAAATGGAAAGTGGGTGGTGAGATTTGGTGGTACGGTTGGTAGAAAAGTGTTAGCTGACATGGACTTGGACTTGGCCTGCTGGGCTCTCGATAGCCCAGGCAGTGAGCAAGCCCAAGCCCAGGAGGGGTGGGTGGAGCCTATAAAAAGGCAGAGACAGGGAGAAAGTGAGAGATGCGACCTAACTCTAGGGTTTACCCCCCAGCCGCCAAGAGAGGAAGAAGAGAGCATGGCTGGTAACTTCGGCAGGGGTTTTAGTGGGGGGTGGGAAACAATAGAGGAGGGAGATTTGGAGACTTTGATGGGAGAAAAATAGGGCAATTCGGTGGAGGAGATAGAAGCAGATCCAATTCTTCAGATAATTCCTTTGATTTTCGTGGCAGAGGAGGGGTTCGTTCGGGCTTTGGATTCAACTTTGGGAGAGGGAGTGGTGGATCTGATCCTCCTAGTGATGAATCTGGGGAAGCAAAGTTTAGCAGATTAAAGAGGGAAGAAGAGAGAGTGGTGACAGAAAAGAAGAAGCTGGCTGGGGAAGAGCAAAGAGAAGGCAGAGAGAAGGAAGAGGGGAACATCAACCCCAGTCAATAGCAACAGATATTGAGCGCTCTTTTCTCACTATTAGTGCAAGGAATGAACAAAAGCAGTTTGCCAGGGGTTGACAATGAGAAAACCAAATCTGAAGGGAGTTTGGGCAAAGAAACAACCAAGGGAGCTAAGGCTGGAGAAGAATGTTGGAAATATACCCTAGAGGCAATAATAAAATGGTTATTATTATATTTCCTTGTTCATGATAATTGTCTATTGTTCATGCTATAATTGTGTTATCCAGAAATCGTAATACATGTGTGAATACATAGACCACAACATGTCCCTAGTGAGCCTCTAGTTGACTAGCTCGTTGATCAATAGATGGTTACGGTTTCCTGACCATGGACATTGGATGTCGTTGATAACGGGATCGCATCATTAGGAGAATGATGTGATGGACAAGACCCAATCCTAAGCCTAGCACAAGATCGTGTAGTTCGTATGCTAAAGCTTTTCTAATGTCAAGTATCTTTTCCTTGGACCATGAGATTGTGCAACTCCCGGATACCGTAGGAATGCTTTGGGTGTGCCAAACGTCACAACATAACTGGGTGGTTATAAAGGTGCACTACGGGTATCTCCGAAAGTATCTGTTGGGTTGGCACGAATCGAGACTGGGATTTGTCACTCTGTATGACGGACAGGTATCTCTGGGCCCACTCGGTAAGACATCATCGTAATGAGCTCAATGTGACTAAGGGGTTGGTCACGGGATGATGTGTTACGGAACGAGTAAAGAGACTTGTCGTAACGAGATTGAACAAGGTATCGGTATACCGACGATCGAATCTCGGGCAAGTGTTATACCGGTAGACAAAGGGAATCGTATACGCGATTGATTGAATCCTTGACATCGTGGTTCATCCGATGAGATCATCGTGGAACATGTGGGAGCCAACATGGGTATCCTGATCCCGTTGTTGGTTATTGGTCGGAGAGATGTCTCGGTCATGTATGCATAGTTCCCGAACCTGTAGGGTCTACACACTTAAGGTTCGGTGACGCTAGAGTTGTAATGGGAATTGTATGTGGTTCGAAAGTTGTTCGGAGTCCCAGATGAGATCCCGGACATCACAAGGAGTTCCGGAATGATCTGGAGGTGAAGATTTATATATGGGAAGTCCAGTTTCAGTCACCGGAAAGGTTTCGGGGTTTATCGGTATTGTACCGGGACCACCGAAGGGGTTCCGGGGTCCACCAAGAGGGTCCACCTGCCCCGAAGGACCTAATGGGCTGTAGTTGGGTGGGAACCAGCCCCTTAGTGGGCTGGTGCGCCCCCAAGGGCCCAAGGCGCCTAGGGTTCGAAACCCTAGGGGGTCGCTGCCCCCCGGGGGGCGGGCGCCCCCCTAGTTGGAAACCCTAAGGGGGCCACTGCCCCCCCCCCCT